>NC_141628.1:41233570-41323570 GCF_047967505.1 Dipteris shenzhenensis | reverse complement strand
TCGCTATATAGCGACGTTTTAAATTAAAAACGTCGCTATATAGCGACGGAACAAAGCATCGCTATATAGCGACGCTTACTGTTTATTTTTTGGTGTGGCCTCTTGTGAAGCTCAAACATGCTATGCCTATAATTGTCAATATCTCCTCTTACTACATAGCCTTACTATATAGGATTTTTTGTTTCAATCCTTACTATATAGCGACGTCATTCTTTTTATATAGCCTCAAGAGAAGCTCAAATTAAACATGCCATGCTCATAATTGTGTACATCTCCTCTTCATGCTTATGTTTTGGTTTTATAAGTGTAGATGGAAGGGACGAGTGGAAGCTCATCCGATGATGCGCCAACGCCCGGGAGCACAAAGTGGCTTACGGAGAGGTTATATTGTCATTGCACTCATTGCAAGCGAGAAGTACAACATCAACGTCATATTATCATGCGCCACTTGCGGATGTATGGGGAGGAGCCGGAACCAGTACCCCCCGTTGGTGTTGCACATGTTGATGGATCATCGGTAAGTCAAAGCTATTTAAGTTCGCAATCTTATTGTATACCCGGAATTAGAAGATCTTCTATTTACACGAATGAGCTTATGATAGGATGACGAGGGTGACGAGGGTACACATATACCTTCTCACTTTCAACAAGACTATAGTCTCCCGGATGACGACGAGGGTATGGTCGATATGATGGATTTCATTTTTAGGGGCACTACATCCCACGTACACGTGATGTCAGAGTCTGAGGTGAAAATGCGAGAGTTGCAATCAACACAATTGTACGAGGGTGCCAGGATGTCTAAACTACGTGCTTGTCTCTCAATCTTGAATCTACAAGTACAGTATGGGTGGTCGGATACAAGTGTCTCGGCCTTAATGAGGTTAGCCCTTGCATTAATTTGATTGACTCATTATTTGGATATTGTTTGTTTTGAGAATCATCATTTGGATAGTGTCTTTGTCATAGGTTGCTCCAAAAGATGTTGCCTGCACCAAATACCATGCCCGCATCAAGAGATGAAGCAAAAAAGATGCTAACAATGGTGGGTATGGATTATGATACCATCCATGCTTGCCGTAATGATTGTATTCTCTTTTGTCGTGAGCATGGAGATTTGGCTAGTTGTCCAAAGTGTGGGGAACAATGATATAGAGATGACTTGCAGGGTGAGAGGATACCGGTAAAGGTCTTAAGACACTTTCCCATCATTGCAAGAATACAACACATGTTTCGATACAAATCCATAGCGGAGTTGATGACATGGCATGCATCTCATCGGTCCACTGCTGACACATTGAGGATTCCCGCAGATTGTGTGGCTTGGAAGCACATAGATAATCAGTGGCCGGACTTTGCGAGAGAGCCACGCAACTTACATCTTGGGCTAGCCATGGACGGCGTGAATCCTTTCGGGTTACGCTCGACATCTTGGTCGACATGGCCCATAGTCGTGGTGAATTACAATATCCCACCATGGCTAACAATAAAAAAGGGACACCTCATGCTTGCACTACTTGTGCCAGGAAAGTACAAGGCAAAAAACATGGACGTGTACATGGCACCTTTGATAGAGGAGTTACAGATATTATGGAGAGGAGTGCAGGTCTTTGATATTTCCAGAGCTCCTAGGCATACCAATGATATTTTAGTCAGGGGTATCTTGATGTGGACCATGCATGACTACCCAGGATATGGAGAGTGCGCAGGTACGTGGTTATGTCTTTACATGTACAATGAGGGATTATGCTTTTTTTACTCTCTTTTGCATGCATGTCTTGTACTAACATATTCATGCACGCGTGCAGGACTTGTTACAAGTGGGTACCATGCTTGTTCTGTTTGTGGACCCGCTCTGAAATCGCTTGCACGCTACTCCAAACACATGAGGAAAAATGTTTATGAAGGTCATGCTCGATACCTTCCACTCGACCATCTCGCACGTGGAGGTCAGCTTGATCCACCACCATCATATTTGAAAGCAAGTGATTGGATTCAAGCTTGGAGGGAGAATGGAGAGGAACCTCCTCCTGGTATGAAGAGGCTATCGATCTTTCACGAGCTTCCTTATTGGGGTCAGTTACAAATCAATCATCTCTTGGATCCCATGCATATCTTTAAGAATGTGGGGGCTACCATTTGGGCACACTTGGTTGGTTCCAAGGACTCGAGAGGAGTGCGAGAAGACTTGCGTGCTATGAATAGGATGTCTCCTTTGTGGCCCCAAGTGCATGCTTCAGGAAAAGTTGTCCTCCTGAAAGCAACGTGGATCCTCTCTACGAGGGAGGAGGCAGCGATCAAGGCAGACATTGCCTCTTTTCAAACACCGACAGGGTACATGCGTTGCTTGAAAGGAGCATTTTCAAAGGACAATAAGCTTAGTGGCCTCAAGTCCCATGATTGGCACAAGGTCTTACAGGTAATCTAAGTAGAATTAGTGTACCGATAATAGTGATGCATTAGCGTAATTATTATTATGTTATATTGTTGACATGATTTCATTGTTGCTTTGATAGTTCATCCTTCCAATTACAATAAAAGGGTGCTTACAAGAAGATGTTAGAAATGCTATATTCAAGATCTGTGGTATTGTGAGGTATGCTTACTATCAATTCGCATTATGTATTTTCTTCATGGACATGTGAAATAGGTGGATATCTCAAATATCTTACATATGCATGGACATGTGAAATAGGTGGATATCTCAAAAAGATATCTCTATATCGAGCATCGAGAAGGCTAGTGTGGAATCCATCGAAGCCGTATGCTTGCTTGAGAAGCACTTTCCCTCAAGCATTATGACAACTCAAGTCCACTTGCTTGTGCACATAGTTGATGAGGTGGCTATAGCAGGTACCGTTCATAATCGATGGATGTTTTTTCTCGAGCGGTTTATGAAAACTTTAAAGGGGTTTGTAAGACAAAGAGCAAGACCAGAAGCAAGCATGGCAGAGGGATGGCTTGTGCAAGAGTCATTAGTATATATCACAGAGTTTCTTGCATCCACGGATCCTGATATGCCGCAAGCTTGGCACAACAAGGATGATGATCGCATCATTGGCGAGGTCCCCCAAGGAAAAGGGATTGAAAGAAAGATGAGCGAAGAGCAAATGGAGAAATTCAATAAGTTTTGTATCCTCAATAGCCCTGAGATGCAGAAGTGGATTGAGAGATATGAAGTGGCCAAAGCAGAAAGAATAAATGCAAGGACGAGATTCAGAGTAATGTACAGGCGATCACAACCATATCCACGAGATCTGGCTCTTCTCCCTACTCACATGTCACTTGATTGGCTACAACTAGCTATACGTAAAGCCGAACGTGATGGAGAGACAATAAACGAGCGTGAGTGGGAGTTATCATCTGGATGTATGGTGCATGTAAGTTTCTTATCTCTTGATGTAATTAAGTAATTATTTGTGGCAATATATGCTATAAAATAGGTGCATCTTCATTGTTTTAATGATGCTCTTTTACAGTACAAAAAGTACAGTGCATTATGGTCATATGGACGACATTTTCGCATAGAACGCATCAATTCAAAGAGAGTCACGTATGATTGTGGAGTCATGGCTAACTTCACACAAGATAGCCGAGCAAGTGCTTCGGATACCAATCTTCTCTCCTCACAGTTGGATTATTGTGGAACCATACGCGACATCTATGAAATTGATTTCAGACGATTTACTATTTTCATTCTTGATGTAAAATGGTTTAGAACTACTTACAACGGTCCCCATGCGACTGTGAGAAAAGATGGTAGCGGTCTCTTTGCAATAGACTCCACCAAACATTGGACCGATGAAAGTGATACTTTTGTTCTTCCCGAGCACTGTGAGCAGGTGCATACTAATGATTTAATTAGTCGAAGCTTTCATTTTTTAAGTCCATTGATATATATATAATTGACGACATTTGGCACGTGATTTTTCATCTTCAATATAGGTGGTTTTTCATCCGGATCGTTCTGATCCAAGATGGTGGTACGTGATCCAAGTTGCACCACGAAGTAAGCAGATTTTTGAAGATCGAGATGTGGATATGGAGATGCCACTACCAATGCCGGATCCAATTGATGAATCTAGCGAAGAAGATGTAGATCACCATATGAGGCAAGAGGAAGATGCGCATAATGACATCGCACGGGAGGAGGATGGAGATCACGATATTGACGAGGAAGACAACAATCGTCAAGATCAATCACCACACTTAAGCTTAATTGAAGAAGATGATCAAATACTTTTAGGTGAACGTACGATGCTAGAGTACGATGATGATATAGGAGATCAACTCGGTATAGAGTTGGAGATAGACTTGCTTGGTGCCTTAGACTTGGCTCAAGATGAAACAGTTGATGTAAATGCTCTTATTTAATTTGATTTTTCTCATCTCAAACTTGGACATGAATATATGAGCTTCAAAGGCTTGATGTACATGCTCTCATTTTTTAATTCTCTATGAGCTCAAACATGTATGAAAATTTAAAAAATTTTGTCATTGGAAGAAAATAATTTTTGAGGCTTAAAAAAAAAAAAAACCTCTCTGTAAAACGTCGCTATAATATATTGTCTCAATGTCGCTATATAGCGACCTTTAAAAGTCGCTATATAGCGACTTTTACTAACGTCGCTATATAGCGACTCTTAGTAAAAGTCGCTATATAGCGACGATTTACGACACCCGATTTTTATACTGACGATTAACGCTAAGCGGGCGCTAATCGTCGGTACGTAAACGTCGCAATAGGATGCGTGTGTAGTATTGTCACTTCTGTCATCAAAGCATAGTTGACCAAGTGTTCTTGTGCCCTTATTTGCTCCTCTAATCTCTTGGATTGGCGGTCATGTTTGGATGGTTCCTCCTCAATGGCTGGAGGTTCTCTACCATCCAAAAGCTGCTTTACCCACTTCGGGAATGGCCGTTGCCATTGTGGTTCTGCAGGCTCTTCTTCATCTTCTTTATCTTGAATCCTCCCAAGCACCATTGGAGGAGTTTGATCTGCTATTGGTGGCGGTATTGGATGGATATCCTGGTTCTGGTTGTCCGAAAAGGAAGCATCCTCCTCCAATTGATGCGGTTGTTCTAAGAAGACCACATTGCGACTTACAATTACCTTCTTGGTAACAAGGTTATAGAGACGATAACCCTTTGCCTCTTCACTGTAGCCCAAGAAAATACACTTCCGGCTCTTTGGTTCCCATTTGGTCCTGGTAGCATCAGGGACATGCACAAAATAGTCATATCCAAAAACTCTAAAATGTGCAGCTGAAGGTTTCTTACGAGAAAAGGCTTGCAGTGGAGTCATCCCATTCACAGCCTCGTGTAGCTACGATTCAGGATGTAAACTGCAGTGTTACATGCTTCAACCCAGAAAGTCTTTGGCAAATCTTTCCCTTTCATCATACTTCGGCCCCTTTCATAGATGACGCGCATCTTGCATTCTGCTACTCCATTTTGCTATGATGTATGTGGCGGGGGTTTCTGCCTCTTGATTCCAGGACTTTTGTAGTAAATTTCAAATTCAGTTGATGTGCACTCTCCACCTCTATCTGATCTCAACTTCTTCACCTTCCTTCCCGTTTCTTTCTCGACCATTACATGCCATTCCTTCAACCTACTAAAAGCCTCGTCTTTAGTCTTCAAGAAGTATATCCATATCCTTCTACTGCAGTCATCGATCAGCATCATGAAGTAGTAGGAACCACCCAAAGCTTCCGTCTCCATCTTTCAGCAGAGCTCCGTGTGAACGAGCTCTAGAGGAGACTTTGCCCTGCTGGCCTCTTTAGGAAAGGGATGCCGATGCTGCTTGCCCATCATGCAAGCTTCACATACATCGGGCAGATCTGAAATTTCTGGTAGGTCTGCAATCATTCCACTTTTATGCATCTCCTTCAAAGAACTAAGATTTAGATGACCAAACCTCTCATGCCACAGTTAGTCTTCTTCACATCCACTCGAGCACTGAAAGCTGAGAGTTCATAAATGTTGTTGCGCCGTGTACCTTTACTAACGACCTTTCCTTGAAGATCCAGGATCTGTGCACCATTCTTATCGAATTGAACTTTGAGGTCCTGATCTAGCACATAAAGAACATCGGACAACTATTTTACAACTCCATCTGGCAATCGTACCTTTTCCTTTAGCTGGACATTTTGCATCATTGCCGACTGCTACCAGGATGTCATTCCCTACCGGTTGTAGAGAGGTATACCAATTCTTCCGATTGGTCATGTGGCGTGATGCACCATTGTCAATGATCCACGGTTCATCCGTAGGTACATGAACTGCCTCTGTGCAAATCTCCTCAATTGCGATGAACAGCTCTACTAGTACTGCCTGCATGTTGTTGCTGGACTCTTTCTTTACTTCGTTCTTCTCATCTGCAATCTTCTTTCGGCACTCATGGACCTCATAAACAATCTTTATACACAATAATGAGAGTAAAGAAATAAAAAAAGTAGTTAACTTTTTATTAGATATTCGCTTTACATAGAAGTTCAAAGCTTGTGATTACAAAGCCGTCAGCCATCATGTTCCTCAATACCAATGTCCTGAATGCCAGGCCCTTGATTACCAGGGTCCTGACTAATAGGCTGCTCGAAGACAATACCAATGTCCTCAATGCGCCCTTGACTACCAGGGTCCTGACTAATAGGCTGCTCTAAGACTGGAGTCTCAGAAGCAAGGTCCTCAATAGTTTTCTCTTCAGTTCCAAGCACCTGACTAGTAGGCTGCTCTAAAGTCTCATGTCCAAGTTCTTGGTGAGTAGGGTCCTGGCTACTAGGTTCCTGAGTAGTAGGCTGCTCTGGAGTCTGTAAGGTCATGGTTGAAGAAACATCTATGCCTCCTGGTAACTCCTCCTGGTCATGCTTTGCCTCATCCATATCTTCTTTGGGTAAGGCTTCCTTACTTGATCCACTTGCATGTCCTTCACCCAAAATCAAAGGTGCCTTCCTCACTTTTAATCTCAAGGGAAGTGCTTCCACCTCTTTAGCCTTACCTTTTCCTATGACATGCTGTACTACTACTTCTTGCTACCACGTGCCTTCTGATATGATGAGTGGAACCTCCTTGACTCTAGTTGACAATTGATCACCCTTATTCTTTGTGCAGATTTCTTCTTGGCATAAGTCATCAGATGCAGAGCTTTCATCCTCATCATCACCTGAGCTAGAATCATCACTCTCAGACTCACTACCCTCGTCTTCGACATTTTCCTCACTACCCTCTTCTTTGACATTTTCCTCTTCAAAGAAGGTAGTGCAACTGTAATATGTGTCAAAGAACTCAATCTAATGGGGGGAATCAATGACATTTACATTTCTACCTTGGCGTAGCAATTTCTCAGCAGCAAAACCCATTCGATACAATGCTACTTCCCACCCATCATTTAGTAGATTCTTTGTCATCTCTAATATCACATCAGGATCCATCGGCTTTCTGTTATCCACCATTGCTGCATCAAGTTTAACCTTATTGTCCTCAAAGTAATGAAGCTTGAGAGTCCTTAAAGGAATTTTGACTAGATTGCCACCACCCCTGGATAAGAAGCACATCAAGAAAGGCTACAAGACTTGAATGGCAATGCCTTCCAAGACACTCATATGATTGTGTAGGACTATACCATGGTATACTTTTGAAAGTAAATACCCAGATGCAGATGTCAAACTCACATACAAGGCATCCCTTTGTGATTCTGTCACGAACAGGACCAACGTTGATCTTTTCTTATATGCCATAGGACCTTCTATGATAAACCGCACAAGTTCAACTATCCGTGACATAGCAAGGTCTTGCAATTCATCTATGAAAAATACACATGGCTTCTCCCAAGCATGACTGCTCATTGTTATGAAATGCTTTGTATCAATGCCATTGATGTGTGCAAAATTTGTATCATTCTCTAATAGAAAGGTATCATAGGAGAAGCTGAATGGAGAACCATCATGTAAACCACCAATTGCTCTACCTTGGGCAGTGGACTGCAAGGCCTTTTTCTTGATGTCCATATATTCTGTCTCAACAATCTTCAACATTTTCGATCTTAGATCCTTTGTTGGTGTGGCATCTGCATCCATTGAAGCCAACCACTTTCTAGCCCATGTCTTATCAAGGAGTTGACCTAGGCTAAGTGCTTTCTTCTTATCCACATTAATTGACTTGCCAACTAACTCATAATCAAATTTCAATAAAAACAATAGTGCCGAGAGAGTAGCCTCACTTTGAATCATTCGGGTGACCAGTTCATCCAAGTTTCTATGCTTGCTCTTCTTTCCAAATAAGTAGTCACCATTTAGGATCTTCTTGCATACTTCTTCTATTATTGCATCTAGAACAAACTTTAATGCTCTCCACCAAACAATAGACATTGGTTTCATTATTTCTTTCCTTTCAGTTGCAGTGTGCTCTGGTGCCTCAAAGGATATCTTTCCTGTTTCATACTCGTTTCATATTCTTGGCAAACATCCACCATGCTCTGAAACACCGAGTCCTCGCAGAAGACAATGCAAGTAACATCCCTATATCTTGCAATGGCGATGTTCAGATCCTTTGCCTCAGCCTTATTACTTGGTATGCCTTGCGTATTGCTTACAACACCTTTCAAGCATCTATAGAACCGAGTCCTCTTTGCTAAGTACTCAGATGTAGGTCTCCTTCCCTTCACTGTTTGTGGCTTTCCATAGCCCACCCATAACTCCCTTGCCTTTATCAAGATCTCAAAAAGAGAAGAGCTTTTTTTCAACCTAAATGGAGTAGAATTCAGCCTTTCTGATTCTAGAATGTCATCGTTAAATATGCATACATGACAAATGACCCGTTGAAACTTTTTCAATCTGTGGCAAGTTTCCTTTTCTTCCCTCATCAAGGGCAATCATGCAAGCTTCACAAAAGTGTTGCCCATCAATGGGCTCAAACCTGCATCTTTCTAAGAATCTATTCTTTGCCAGCATGTATCTCTTCTGGATGTCAGTCCCATATCGGCTTTGGTACAAAGACTCTCCATGAACAACGTCACTCCTTCTAAAGTTCTCAAAAGCATCAACAAAGTCCACGCGCTTTCGAAATGTGACATCAGGCAATGTAGGATCATCTTCTTGAAGTCTCTTAAATGCCATAGGACGAAGAGTGATATTAGTGGCAACTGGAGTTCTTGTTTTCCTCGTATCTTCATACAATTTGTGTGCAAATTTCTTATCTAGCTTTATTTGATTTGTGAACAATGAAGCTTGATCAATAAGCATTGTGGCCACGCTGAATTGTGAAAATTCCCAAATGTACCCCTCATCCTCTGGAGGATATAAGTCTGCCACACTTATAGAAAAGTCTGCGAGACTTGTATCTTCTTCTTGTGGATCTTCCTGATCATCACTATCCAATTTTTTGCCTAGTTTTAAATAACCTGCACTTGAACGATCTGCACGTGGAGTAGGAGTTATTTTTGCTCTCTTTCTTGGAATAGTTGTGGAACTTGAATCTGCTCCATGATCACTCCTTGTTCCTATAGTTGCAGCAGTCGATGGTGTAGGTACAGTTGGAGATACTCAAGTTACTGCTGCAGATATTGTAGTTACTCTCGCCGGAGATATCGTAGTTATCACCACAGATATTGGTGGTACAACTTGAGGGTTACATGTTATAGATGGCATACTTACTACTGCTAAAGGTACAACAAAAATGAGAATGACAATGATTTTTATGTTTAAATTTTAATTTACGTTTTCTTTATTAATTTTTTTTTAATTTTTTTAATTTTTAAATTAAATTAAATTAAATTTATTAATTAAATTTTTTTAATTTTTTAAATTATTTTATTTTATTTTAATTATTAATATAAGAAATCCATTTATAATATTTTTGCTCCATAATATAATAAAATTTTATTAACTAATATTAAAATATAGTTTTGCTAAAAATATATATTGTTAATGTATAAATTAATATAAATATTATATAAATATATATATATATACATTAATTACAAAAATATAACAATGAAAATATTTTTGAATGGGAAGTCTTCAAGCATATGTGTGCTTTATATAATACTTATGCTTAAAACAATGAAGAATTAGTGAATGTATTTGTAAGGTAGTTCTTAATATGGAAAATCTCTACAATATTCTTCCTTCTATTAACTAGATATTAAATTTTAGTTTTAATAAAAATATACATTATTAACTTAAAAACGAATATAAATATAATGTAATTATTGTATAAATTTAAATAAATATATAAATTATTAATATTATACATTAATAACATTTAAAATTATGTATATTATATACTAATAACCTTTAAATTTTAAAAAGGTATTCAATCAAAGAATTGAATTAATTTAAAAAATAAGGAAATATTAAAATTTACACAAGTACTTTTAGCATGTATGCTTTTCTTCCATGTGTATAATACTTGTTAGTCGAAGAATGAAGAATTAGATAATGTATTTGTAAGGTAGGTATTTAAAACCATAGAATCTGAAACAGGTTTAGCATACTTGCTTATCTTTGTTACAATATGTAATACTTTGCAAAAGCCTTAAACTTTGTTTAAGGCTTTGTACAAAACTACAGTATCATTGAATCCATATCATTTTTCTACTTTAGCAACCACCAGATATCCATGGTATGCATCCATGATATGGAACACATATTTCTTATGAATATTTCTTATCACATACTTCTTCATTTCTTCTGATATACCATGCAGCATGAATGTAAGAAAATATAAATCAGTGTGCTTTTAGCCTATGTGCTTATCCCTAATAAGTAGGATACTTTAACTAGGTAGACTTATAATTACTTAAAGTAAAGCCTTTGCAAAGGATCGTACCTAGTATTGGATATATCCAACCTATTGCACAAATCAAGAAAATTGCACACATCAAGAATTTTCTTGATTTGTGCAACAGATTGGATATACGGTTGGTTGGATAAACTTTAAACAATTAATACCAAAACATCTTAACCACCGTAAATCTTAAACTTTAAACATTTAATTCCTAAACCCTAAAATCCTAAACAATAAATCCTAAACCCTAAACCCTAAACTCTAAATCCTAAACCCTAAATCCTAAATCCTAAACCCTAAACCCTAAATCCCAACCTTAAACCCTAACCCTAAATCCTAAATCCTAAACCTTAAACCCTAAACCTAAACCCTAGACCCTAATCCTAAAATACAACCAAATTTTAGTGAAAATTTTTTATTTGTCCAACAGGTTGGATATATTCCCCAACATGTTGCTCAAGTAATAGGTTTGGGACTATATCCAACCTGTTGCACAAATCAAAAAAATCGCACAAATCAAGAATTTTCTTGATTTGTGCAACAGATTGGATATACGGTTGGGGGTCCACCCCCAACCTGTTGCTTGAGCAACAAGTTGGGGGATATATCCAACCTGTTCCATAAGTCAAGAATTTTCTTAATTTGTGTAACAGGTTGGCTTGAGCAACAGATTGGGGGATATATCCAACCTGTTGCACAAATCAATAATTTTCTTGTGTGCAATAGGTTGGATATATCCCCCAACCTGTTGCTCAAGCAAAAGGTTAGGGGATATATACAACTTGTTTTACAAGTCAAGAATTTTCTTGATTTGTGCAACAGGTTGATATACCCCCCAACCTGTTCCACAAGTCAAGAATTTTCTTAATTTGTGCAACAGGTTGGATATATCCCCAAACTTGTTGCTCAATCCAAACTGTTACACAAATCAAGAAAATTCTTGACTTGTGGAACAAGTTGGATATATCCCCCAACCTGTTGCTTGAGCAACAGGTTGCCAACCGTATATCCAATCTGTTGCACAAATCAAGAAAATTCTTAATTTTTGTAATTTTCTTGATTTGTGCAACAGGTTGGATATGTCACCCCAACCTATTGCTTGAGCAATAGGTTTGGGGATATATCCAACCTGTTGCACAAATCAAAAAATTCCATTAAATTTTGGTTGTATTTTAGGGTTAGGGTTTAGGGTTTAGGGTTTAGGATTTAGGATTTAGGATTTAGGATTTAGGGTCTCGGATTTAGAGTTTTGGGTTTAGGGTTTAGGATTTAGTGTTTAGGAGTTTAGGGTTTAGGGATTAAATGTTTAAAGTTTATGATGTAGGGTTCAGGTTTAATGCCTTCTCTGCTAGTTTTAACATAAAAGTTATTAAGTAATAATAAGGTCAATGATTATCTATTGTGTCTTTTTTTGAGTTGCTAATCTATTTTTGTACATAAAACAGGTATTCACCCTAACAAAGGGTATGGATGTGGTGTTATATAAGAAGAATGAAGTGGTGTGAATTCATAGTCTTGATCCTATGAATGTATGTCATTTCCAACGTTGTGGTGAGAGAAGATGTGTAGTGATAATCACCAACGTTGTAAATCCTGAAGTGCATTTAAAATATCCACATGGAGACTTTGAAACATTGGGAGATATCTTACAATGTGACATATTTGATATGCAAGCACACAGAACGCTCTGGGACCAAGACAAAATTGTTCCAAGGACATACTCTCAAAATATCAAGAAAAATTATTTTGAGGGGGAAAAAGTAGAGATGTTATCTTGCTCTGGAGAAGTTTTAGCAATTGGCAACTTTAAGGACTATGCTCAGAGTTTTCTCTGTATAGTGGAGATAATTAAGTTGACTAGTGCAGGTGTCATTCAAAATGCAATGGATAGTACTTCACATCTAGATGTCCATAATACTATGTCTCATCTACAAGTTCATAGTACTTGTAAATGGGAGTTAGCTTTCTTCAAATCAAGTTTTCCCAAGATAATTTCCTTCAATGTCATGGAAGACACAATGGAATATTATCAGAAGAAAAGGACTATAACACAAATGGGATCCAAATTGATAAGAAGCTATAGTAGTGATCAAGAGTATCATAGTGGCATGCTCACAGGTATTGAGGACATTATAGTAATAGATGTTGATGCAGAAAAGGTTTCTTGTGTTGCAAGTGACTCAAATATACTCACTGGTATAGAAGACTTGTCTTGTGTTGCAAGTGACTCGAACAGGCTCACTGGTATAGAAGACTTGTCCTGTGTTGCAAGTAACTCAAATAGGCTCACTGGTATGAGGGTATAAAAGACTTGTCCTGTGCTGCAAGTGACTCGAACAGGCTCATTGGTATAGAAGACTTGTCCTCTGTTGTAAGTGACTCAAACATGCTTACTGATATAGAAAACTTGTCTTGTATTGAGAATAATAAGATGGGACCACAAAGAAAAATACACTCAAAGATCGATGGGATAAGTGATGCAATAATAGGAATTGATGATATTAGTGACAATAATCATTATGTTACCACTCGAGAATGCAAGGCAAAGGGGGCAAAGAATATGAGACTTGTCATGTTGTTTGTAATATTGTTGCTAGCATGCTAGAGAATATAGATGGGAGAATCTTGAGTTACAAAGGAGAAAGAGTTCAACCACAAAATTCAAGAGGCATTGGCAACAAATTGACATCAATGAACATGTCTACCAGATTGCCATTTCCAAGATATTATAAGGCATCAAATAATTCTCAAGCCCACACAACATTTGATTATAGAGATGAAGATTCAAGGGAAATGGATTCGAGGTTTGATGGTCTTACAACTGGAAAATGCAAGACACTATTTACAAAAAGAAAGTATGTGAGTCTGAAGAGGCGAAGAATCATGGCATCAATTCTAGAACCAAAGAGACATGTAATGTTATCCGAGGAGAATATGGAAAGGATGCTTATGCTAGTTTGCTGCAAGAGACTTTGCATTAGAAAAGTTGGGAAAGATGATTGTGCAGCCATACGCCTTGGTATTTGGAGTAAGACAGTGCCTAATAGACATAACTATCTTCTTCAAGAGTTTTCATGATTTCTTCATCAAGACACTGATCAAGATTTGAGCACAAGACATTGTAAACCTAGATTGAAACCCATGGTTAATGGGAGACCCAGTTGCAATTGCGGATATCAATGGAAATTGGACTATCACATGGCACATACTGGACCCTCTGGGTAGAGGTGAAAGAAAAAGTGGTTCATACAATTCATGGAAATACCTACAAGCTTAAATGCCATGGAAGCACTATAAATGCAACCACAACATTAAAGCAAGTTCTCGAAGACCATGCATTACTACAGCCTCATCTTCAACAAACAATGCTAGATGGACATGTCGAATGTCAACAACATCTTCTTTTGGGAATGATAAAGAAGATCATCCTAGAAACTGTCAATAAAACTTTACAAGATAGAGATGAGAGCATGATTCCACCTGTCAACCTTGTACAAAATTTGGCATAGAGATTTTTGCCATGTCAAGACACCATCAAAGCAAAGGATGTCAAAATGTAAGACACTCGGTAAGACATGTGATGAATTTAAAAATGCCATTGAACATAGTAAATGTGAGCCGCAATGAGAAAGATATATTAAATGGTGATCAATCCATTTACGTCAAGTGCAGGATGCTCGAAAGTTGTATGCTTCTTGGAGAGAGGAAGCTATTTCACATGTTGATAAGTCCATGTGCATCATCATTGATGGCATGGACCAGAATACAACAACTTTGCCACGATATAGACGTATCCCACTAGCATTGGAGGGCAAACAGGGATGAAAAACACACTTGTGTGGAGTATTAGTACATGGATACCAAATCTTTTATGATGTATGGATTGATAGTTTGCATGACCATGATAGTAACCAGGTTGTTACATCAATCATGAAAGCAATAAGAAAGGTTAGAGATGCTCACGGATGTTTACCTGACATATTGCAAAACAAGCTGATAATTGTTGGAGAGAGAACAAGAATAAATATATATTTGCTTTATGCTCTATGCTGGTTGGTTTGAAAATATTTGAAGAAGTGGAAGTTGGCTTTCTTCTTGTCGGCCATACACATGAAGACATAGATTAAATCTTCAGTGTTATCTCTGGTGAGTTGAAATCAATGGATGTTTTGACAATGGAGGATATGCTATTTTTAATTGGGAAAAAAATTGGAGGGTCTCACAAGGAAGAATCAGAAGCGGCTATCTTAGAGAGGATGGTAGATTGGAGAGCATTCATAGAGCCACATTCACAAACAGGAGATGATGCCCTAATAGGACACACAAATCCACACTACTTTCAGTTTCACATGCATAACAATATTCCAGTGATGCAATGGAACCACTACTCAATAGATGGAGATCATTTATGGAGTGAATCATATGCTTTATTACAACGAATAATTCCATTGGAGGAAACTAGATTTGTTCTTGCAAAAAACAAATCACTTGACATAGATGAAATGAAAGGCTTGAAAGCCTTCATTAAACATCTTCAGAGTATGATGCAAAAATATCCAGAGGAATCAACTAAGAATTTGGAGACAATTAAATCAACTAAAGCACTTATCCAATCTTTAGAAAGACAAGAAAACTTAATGAGCATTGAATATTGTGAATCCTTTTGGCCGGAACAAGCTAGGTCACCAAGTTTTCCTTTGGATATAAATATGTTAGTAGATATGGAGGAAGCAGAGGAATGCATTTTACCTCGAAAATATTGTGTCAAGAAGGGAGACAAGCCCTTACCAGAGTTTATACCATCTAATGAGATTGAAGAGGGTCTATTTGTTGCAGTATGGGCATCTAATCCAGGTTCAGAGTTGGATGACTAAGGTGGCCCAATTTTGGTTGCAAAGGTTGCTAAGATAGAAAGGGATGACAAGGGAACTCCTATAATATTCACAGCTTTATGGTCTGAACCAAAGACATTGAAAAATCTCACGAGAAGATATACAATAAAACAACTCTATGAGGGATGCTTGCAAAAGAGACATGAATGGGTTCCAAATAATGAGGGATTAACAGAGGTGGAAGTTAGTAGCATTATTCATTGCTGGAAATCGAGGACATGAAGTTTTAAAAAGAAGCATTGATGCAATGTTGAAAAATGTATCACAATCCCTAATCCAAGTCATGTCCATATTAAACATCATTTGGCAAGACTTGACCCATCAAGCGCAAATACATTACATGACTCTGATGACTTTGAATGAGATTCAGACGCATAAGATAATGGTTTGTATGCTTTTTCCCATACAAATGGTGTATCTATACACCACCAATAAGATAATGTATTATATGAGTTGTTTTTAAAAAAAAGGGTGTATCTATACACCACTTATATATTGAATTTAACAAACTCTTTTTTTTTTTTAATGGTGTATCTATACACCACTTATTTGTTGAATTCAGCAAACTCTTTTCTTATGCTGTCATATTTTCACTTTATCAGTATAGTGTTAAAATTGAACTGGAGTTAGGAGACTACTGTTATTATTATTATAGTTATTGGATGGTGGCACCATGCACAAGTTTGGGAATTATAGCTTCATTGAGCCATATTTTTTTTATTAGAGGTCACCACTTGACTTTTTAGCTTAATAAGGCCATATTTGTATATAAGTGACCCATTTAGTGCTCTAAAAAACCCAATTTTTGAGCTCACTAAGTGAGTTTGAGTGGAGAGGATATGCTCCAAAAAAAATTCCAAACCAGGAGAGAAAGTCCAAAAATTTTGAATAGTGTGTTTGGGGGTCCTCTTCATCTTTGTCTTTGCGCTCTATACAACTTTGCGCCTCCATCATGTCCTACCAAAAGAAACTTACATCATGAGCTTTACAAGTACCTTAAAGGAGTAGGAAAAACAATAGCCATGGAAATTAATATGTATCTTCTATGCCGACTCCAAGTAATACACCCACCATCGAACCATGTCCTCCTTGTAGCTATTTTCCTCCTTCTCTGGGTCTATTTCTATGAGCAGGTCATCCTACCTCATTTTTAGATAGAACAAAAGCATTCCAAAGTCTTTTAGGTATGCCATAGATTCGTAGTAGATGGATCGGTGTAAAGTGTTTTGGGGCTAGATTTCATAATGGGCTCTTAGTTGTGTCTGCACTGCACTTAAATAGGGAGAGAGTTCATTGAGTTTGACCTTCTCATTCTTTAGTCTCACATTAGTTGTCTAATCAAAATATTTCATCTCACATCAGTTTTCCAATCAAATTCTTTCGTCTCACATTAGTTGACTAATTAAAATATTTCAATCTCACATTAGTTGTCTAATTGAAATATTGTGTCTCACATTCATTGTTTAATCAAAATATTTCCTCTCACATTATGGTCCTTGGTGTGTCAAAGGACACTATCTAGTCACATAGCTAAGAAAACATTGCCCAAGTAACTCTGAAGAAGATTAACAATTCAATAGATTACACATAGATTACATAGATTACATCTCAAGGACTCCTTTCCTTCAAGGGGATGTTCCACATTACTTTGAGTAGGTCACCTTTTTGAGCTCCTTGATTGTAGGATCGGCCTCCTTGCTCCTTTCCAGAATGGGGTTGGTTCCTTCCCTTAGGGGCTCGGCCCCTCCCTTCATGTCACTTCCTCTTTCCGTGATTTGGGCTTCCTGGTTGTAGGCGATTTGGGCTTCCTGGTTGTAGGCTTGGCCCTTCTTGCTCCTTTCTTGAAGGGGGCTGGTTCCTCCCTTCAAGATCCTTTTTCTCGTAGTCAGGCTCTGTCTTGGACTTGTTCAATTTAAGCTCCTTGTCTTTTACATTTTTTGCCCAAATGGCAAATTGAGTTGCAGCATCTACTTTATCGTTATAGATAGCTATAGCAGGCATGCACATTCTCTACATTGCGACCTTGCATGCACACCCCAAAGCAAAAAACGTGAATAGGATGTAGGCCATCGGATCATGTAGTCATCTATGATGGGGGTATGGCAAACCATGCATTTCAAACCCCTGCTGCATAGAAGGATAGGCATCCAATTTAACTATTGTGGTCATCAATACCACAATCTTTCTCTCTACATGACGCAGTCGCTTCTTGATTCCTTCCTCCCTCATCCTAAGGCTATGAATGTTCTGCTTCATCTCCTCCACTCTTTGCTCACTCTGTGCATCAACTTCATCTGAATTCCTCATCATATGTTGAAGCTGCTTAAATTGCTCAAAAACATCAACATGGGCCGTTTCCAAGACTTCCACTCTAGTTTGAAAATCTCTTAGAACGATGGAGTACTTTTCCAAACTATCAAAATTCATAGAAAGCTCATGCACAGCCCTATCATAATCTTGTTGCAGGGTCTTGAACTTTCAATAGTGTTTCAAGATAACAACCCTCACCATGGTTGCTACAACTTGCTCCACCATGGCTATTGCAACTTGCTCCACCATGGCTGCTCTATGATCCTTGTTGACTTGGAGAGTTGCCTCGTTGTCTTCTCCACCCTGGCTTCTCTCTGCCCCATCGTTCCTGGCCTTGAAGCTCTCTCACAGTTCCTGCATCACCTTTATGGTTTCTCCATTCTCCCTTTTTAGCTCTTGCATCATCTGGTATTTTTCAATGTTCAATGCATTCTACATGTTGTAGAGCCAGTTGTAAAGACCCTCCTTTTTGGATCTCTGATCTTCAAGCTCCTTTTGCATCATTACTAGATCCTTGTCATGATGTCCCCATCACTTCTCACTTCTTCAAGTCTATCTCGGAGCTCCTTGATGCAGTTCTATGCTTCTTCTCTTCTATTCCTTTCCATGTCGACCATTTTTTGTAGTTGCCTCAACTTGCTCTTTTGCCTACAAGGCCCTCGCTTGCGCCTCCTCTACCTTGGCTTCTACACCTTCCTTGTGGACATTTTTCTCAAGTTGTGTTGCCTTTGCTGCATCGGTGGCTTTCTCTTGTAGAAAAGTCAACTTCTAAGAGATCTTCTTATCGTTTTGCTCAAAAATCCCTTTGAGGGTAGATGCCATCAGGTGCATTGCAACTCCAACAGACTGAGATGACAATTGGAATTTGCCATCCATGCAATTCTTTAGGTTGGTTATCATGCTCTTAGAGATCACCATTGAGAAAGATACATCACAAACTTTCAATTTCTCTACTGCTGTTTGAACCTGCCAGAACTTCATGGTTGCTCTCGTATCAGGAAAAAAATGAATGGTCTTCTTTAGCACATCTTGGAGGTTTGTTCACAAGCTAGAAAGCTTGACTCCACCATCTTTACTAATTTGAGCATTGGGGTATACATCTAGAATATCATGTCTCTTCCACTACTTCTCGCAGAAGTGTGCTATATCCAAGAATGCCTAGTGCATTTTCAATCACGCTTTTAGTGATGGTAATCTTCTGACCTTGATAGACTAGCTACCCCTCTTTTAGGTTCACCTCCTGTACCAACCTCGTGAAGTTTTTGAGAGCATCCAAATTGGGCTTGTGAAGAGCAAGAGAGGAGCTCCCATATGTCATAATTTCAAGATCAGGGGAGGAGAGGCTCTCACACTATGCCACATAGGGGGAGGAAAGATTGTGTGAGGAATTGTGCAAGGTCCATTATGAGAGGGGATAAAAGTTACAGGAAGAGTGCAAGGGAGAAAGAAATGGTCAAGAGGGATAGAAGATGAAGCACTGAAGGAAATGGAATAGTGGAGGCTTGAGTTTGTAGTCCAAGTGCAAGGGAGAAGGAAATGATCGAGAGGGATAGAAGATGAAACAGTTAAGGGAATGGAATAGTAGAGGCTTAAGTTTGTAGCCCGACTACACTGTCAAGGTGAGAGCCACAGAGGTGGTTGGCCCAAATTTTGATTAATTCAAGAAGGCAGTACTACCTTGCATGATAATGAGTGATTAGAGGTGGTAGCATCTAAGATTCCCAGCCACATCTATGGTGGTGGCTAAGACCAACCAGGCATCATGATTTACGTTTGTGGGAATTACTGCCCGATGGTGGTGGCTCTCATCAGCCACGTCTACCATGGCTATGATTACACCGGGCTGGCAGTTAATTACCAGCCACCGTAGTGGCCTACTCACCCACCACTGGGCTTAAGCATGCATGATCACTATGAATGTAGTCAAAATTACCAGTCACCAAGATCACATGCTAAGTAGAGTACTAGAGTGCATGGTAATGAGTGATTAGAGGTGATTAGGACTCATGATTTACTTTTGTGGGAATTACTACCCGATGGTGGTGGCTCTCATCAGCCACATCTATTATGGCTATGATTTCACTGGGCTGGCAGTTAATTAAGAGCCATCATTGTGGCCTGCTCACCCACCACCAGGCTTAAGCATGCATGATCACTACGAGTGCATTAAAAATTACTAGCCACCAGGCTTGCATGCTCAGTAAACTAATAATGAGTAATAAGAGGTGATTAGGCTTCATGATTTATGTTTGTGAGAATTACCAGGCTTAAGCATGTATGATCATTACGAGTGCATTAAAAATTACTAGCCACCAGACTTGCATGCTCAGTAGACTAATAATGAGTAATAAGAGGTGATTAGGCTTCATGATTTACTTTTGTGAGAATTAGGAGCCCGTACGGGGTGGCACCTAAGATTCCATTGCGGTGGCCTGCAATTAATATGGATGGAACCCCAGGCTCCAGCCACCACGGTGGCTAAAACTTTAGAATATATAAGATCCATCGCATTTGGCATTTTACTATGTTGCTCTTATCCTCCCCTACTTTGCAAATTTGCTCCACACACTCTGCTACTTTGCAACACACCCCTCCTCCAGCTCTTTTTCACCCCTACTCTACTTTGCTCCATGCTCCCTCCTCCAACTCTCGTTACTCATCTGCTCCCCTACTCATCTATTGCTCACCCACTCATCTTCACCATGCCTACTACCACCCCCCCTTGATGTACTGTGATCCCTATGCCATTTTCCTTCTCATATAAGGTGATTATGTTGCCATTAGGAAAATTTGGAGCTCATTTTGAGGCCCTCTAAGGACTTCCTATGGCAATATTCTCTCAAAAAAGGGAGGCATGGATAATTTTTTGCAGATTAGCTCAAAACTTGCTGGACTTGGCATTTTTAGAACCTACTCTTTGAGGGCTTTCCAATGATATATACCATGAAATGGGAATGGAAAGATATAGGGAAGATTCCTTTCTTCTGGGAATCTTCTTACATTACGCGAATCTTCTCCTGTAAGAATCTTTCTTATAGGAGAAGATTCGCGTAACGTAAGAAGATTCCTAGAAGAAAGGAATCTTCGATCTATCTTTCCATTCTCACATCCAAACCCCATCATGGTATATATCATTGGAAAGCCCTCAAAGAGTAGGTTCTAAAAATGCCAAGTCTGGCAAGTTTTGAGCTAATCTACAAAAAATTATCCATGCCCCCCCTTTTTTGAGAGAATATTCTCAAGGGAAGTCCTTAGAGGGCCCCAAATGAGCCCTAATCACTCACCTGGAGTACAAATGTTGGCACATATTCGATTCCCCCCATATCTACATGTCACCATCTTAGATGACATGCTCACCTTTAGCCTCTTCATGGCTGTGCTATATGGGTTTCCCCTAGACATTGACGAAGTCCTCAGTATTATCACAACAAAGTACTCTCGACTTGTGGGGGAAAATGTGCATGGTCTTTGGCCTCTCCATCGTCTCCTCCTTTGGCTCCCTAAAAAAATTTAATGCAATAAGCTGGATTGGAGGAAATACTGAGTTGTACAAATTCCCTCTTGCTCAAACAAGACTCATAACCACTCAGCAATGGATGGATGTAATCTTTTAACCTATAAGGCTCTCAACAATCTTTTGGCTCACTAGATGTAATGTTTTGGTCTCTAAGGCTCTCATTAATTGCTAAGTTTTTATTACATTTATGTAACCTATTTTTATTCAATTTGAGGCTCTCAGTATGCACTGTTATTAACTTTTATATTTTGAATGGTTATGGTTGCTAGTGTAATCTTTTGGCCTTTAAGGCTCTCAACAATTGCTGAGTTTTTATAAATGTAAGATCCTTTGTTCAATTTTTGCTCCAGTATAAGTTCTTAATTTTTATATAACCTGTTATTAGATGTAGATGTACATTTTAATCTCTTTTGCTCAATTTTCACTCGATGATTTGTACTTTTGCCCTCATTTATATTTAAGTACGACAACAAGGACTAAATACCAATAAAAAAGGACTAAAATTTGCTTGGTTTATGACCAAAATAGTGCTAAAATAGCTCCAACAGCCCACCGTTGTGGTTGCATGGAGATACATCTTAAAAAAATACAATTAAACTTTCAAAAAATGCAATTGGCGATATGGCCCTTGAGGGGTCCCCTCTAGGGGCAAGGGCCATATCGTCATGCATTATACAATATCCCGGATGCCATTGGAAAGAAATGGCATGTCGATATGTCCATGGTCCCTAAAGGGGACCCCTCAAGGGCCATATCATCAATTGAATTTTGCTTGGTTGCACAAGGAAATACATTTTCCTTGGTACACAAATATATAACTCCAAGAACCAACACAGTGGTTGTCATATACCTCCTTCTGTTTGCCAGTGCTAGTCATCATAGACCTCCTCCTCTCATATGTAAAAATAGGTAATAGAGCTATAACTCCAAGAACCAGCGCGGTGGTCTCTCCAAGACAACCTTTTATTCTGGGCTATGATAGGGTGTTAGGCCAGAGACTATAGGCCAGAGACTACGTGAGGTGATACTGAGAATGATATATTGCATCTCATTATTACACCAAAAACCAATGCGGTGGTGAGTGCTATAAAGGAAAGGGTTAGATCCCCTAACCCTAACCCTAAAAGGGTTTGTATATATTCTATTTTTTCAACTAATTCTAGGGTACAGTTAGTCATTTGTGGTGTGCTCTCTAGCTGTGCCCTCTCTCCTCATCTCCACTCTTCTCCTCTCCCCTCTTCATATTTTGTCATGGTATCAGAGCTTCCTTGTCTTCCGCTGAGACATTGGGTTTCTTGAGAGTGTGAGAGAGATTGTGAGATTGAGAGTTCTCTTGAGTGATTGTGAGATCCTTCCCTTCACTTCGGTTGAGAGAAATTTCCGCTGAGACATTGAGTTTCTTGAGAGTGTGAGAGAGATTGTGAGATCTATTCTCTACAACGATCTCCAAGAGAAGAGGTTTCTTTGAGAGAGAAGTTTCTTCTTGAGAGTGTTCTATTGTGAAAGAGTTCTCCTATACTCTTCTCTGAGAGAAAGTCACTTGCTTCGGAGACTCCTACAACAGTAACCACAAAAATGAAGGCAAGTCACCACCACAGCCGATCTGAGTGGCTGCAGCAACACCTTATACTAGCATAAGCCACCTCCAACCACCAAGCTGCCTCCCATCTCCGAAAGCTCCGCACTATCTTCTCCTGCAACTTTACTTCAGGCTCGGGTTCTTTGGGAGGGGAGCCACGATCAAGGCCACCGAAGTCCTCTCGAGCGTCGACGGAGCCGTAATACTCTTCAATCAGCGCATCCTCTTCCTTGTGGGCCACGATAGATTTGTAGATGCTCCAAGCGATGCCAGTGGCGACAGCGACACCGGCAGCCTTCGCGATGGAGCCATCTTTGCCTTTAGAACCTTCAGCAAACTTTGCAATGACAGCCACGCACACACAGCCAAACGAAGCAGCTGCCTAGATTTCCACGAACAATTCTTGCGGATGGTTCCGATCTGGAAGGAGGCTTTGATTTTGAATTTCCAAGCCTGGAAGTTTTGAGAGGAGCTAACGATCGAACAGAGGGAGTACTACCAGTTAAAGAGAATCCGGTGCTCAGATCGTGATCCGGAGCGGGAATGAGAGGTGTTCCTGGAGGAGTTAACAGCCAATCGTAGTCGTCTTTTGTCCCAGTCCGACGTGAAGATATCGTCGGCACCTTTGCTTCTGCCATAAACTGAGCTCACGCGCCAAAGAGCTTGGTCCGTCTACAAGCCGAGCCACGCTCTCAGTGAAGCTTCTCCAAGACAAGCCAGCGCCTGCTCCAACCACAACGCAACCTCTCCCGTGAGACGAATCGATCAACGGGAGCGAACACGACTCCATCAACGGAAATCCAGAGGTCAACAGAATCTTTTTGGATTCCGTCAGAATCTTTTTTGATTCCGGTGGCTCACCTTGCAACACGTGGCAGATAGGGTTGGTCAGCAATCCTAGGTTTGGTTAGCCACCAGTGGTCAGTCGCTTGACACATGGCAGATAGGACCTAACCAGGGTTAGGTTCAGTCAACCCCTAGTTAGGTGGTTTGATCACAATTGTGCCACGTGGCAACGTCATCTTATCTGCCACATCAGCTGACATGTCATCGAGTGCCACATCATCAACCTATCCACACTGCCACATCAGCATTGACACATCAGCAATCCACATCAACACTGCCATGTCATCATCGACTACCATGTCACCTAACACGTCACCTGTGCCACATCATCAGCCACGTCACCTATGCCACATCATCATCCACATCACTTGTGCCACATCATCAGGGACACGTCATCAGTGCCACGTCAGCATTGCCACGTCACCCTGCTGACATCATCTGTGCCACCACAGCACTGACCCCTGCAGGCACAGTCTCTTGCCAGGCACACTGTGCACACACTGCATGTGCACACTCCTGCCACCTCAGCACAGAGCTTCACTGGCACACCTCTTGCTAAGCACAGTGCCACATCATCACTGCATGTGACTCACAGTGACACATCATCATTGAGCACCATTTGCACTCCTTTTGCCCCTCCACCTAGATCAAGTCGTATCTCTTGATCCAGGAAGAATTTGACGGTGCTCCAAAAAGGAAAGTCGCTCGGTTTTTCGTGTTCTACGCGCTCGTTACATCACGCACACATTTTGGCGCAAGTTACACTCACATTTGAGCCTCGCCGACAAAACCACTTCCTTCACGCACATTTGCCTCTACATCGATGCATCTGACCCAGCACTTAAAAAGAACAAAGAAAAGGAATTATTTACTGCTCTTTCATCGATCGACGGTTGGTTTAGATCTAGATCAGAGTAGACTAGATCGCCATAGAGGGGACGCTTTGAATTCCCCAAGTTGCCAATCTAAGCCATGCCCGAAATTCCCGACTAGTACCTACTCGGAGTCAGTCCATACGCTCACATCCGATTTCACATCATTACATTACCTGAAACCTTACGTTTATCAGTTCAGTGAGCAGACTTTAGAGTTCAGAGGCTTTGCAAATTGATTCAGTGGGCAGATAGCACTTGATTTCACACACACATGCCACCATTGTAAAGCCTATTTGGCTATCTCACGGCATCGTGCACATCATTTTCAGCCTTGTAAAGCCTCTTGGCTATTCCCGGCATCATTGCCACAAGCCTTGTAATACAAATCAGATCTTATATACTGCAGTTCTATCTTCACCGACGGTACAGAGATTTCACTTGGCATCTTCAGTGTATTTGCAGTTGATTCATACAGAGTTTTTTCAGGACACTTTTGAGTACATTTTTTGCACCATGTCGACTAGCAACCTCAATCTGGAGGCATCTGCTAAGTTAGACAACTCCAATTATCGTACATGGAAATACCGAATGGAGACCATTCTTGTGCTTCAGGACAAATGGGAGTATGTCGATGGATCCATACCTAGACCATTGGCCGATCCAGCGACCAGTAGCTCTACTCCATCTGTTGTCACAGCACCAGCAACGGGATCTACATCGGGATCTACATCTACATAAACAGTTTCCGCACCAGTAGCAGATCGTGCCATTGCCCGAGCTCAAGCAGAATGGGATAAGAAAGACAATATGCCTATCACCTGATCAAGCAGAATGTGCAAGATGTCATGCTAGGACAGCTCAACACAGTTAAGACATCAAAAGAAGCATGGGATATGTTCGCAGCTCTCTACGAGTCCAAGAACACATCCAGGATTCTCACCCTGAGAAACCAGATCAACCCGAGTTTCCGCAACAGCAGTGAAACCGGTCATGCTTATGTACTCCGCATCAAAGACTATAACAATCAACTTGCAGCAGTAGGAGAGACTATGAATCCTGCAGAAATGGTTCAAGTAATCCTAAATGGACTAGGAGAAGGATATGAGAATCTAGTCCAGAGTATTGCCATCCACAACGGCAAATTCCAACACTGGAAGAACTTCAGTCAGTTCTACTTGGTGAAGAACTCAGGACTCAGGCCATTCAAGCACGTAAAGGTCATTCTGATGATCAGGCATTCACAGCTTCAGACACAAGCAGAGGCAAAGGCAGAAACAGAGGTAGATCATATCAGAAAAGTGGTCATCATCAACAAAATCAAAGTCAAAATCAGCAACAGCATCAGCAGCATCCTCAGCAACATCAAAATCAACAAAGAGGAAATCATTCCAACCGAGGAAGATTTCAAGGACGAGGGAATGCATCCACCAATGTGTCAAACATTCAATGCAACTACTGTCACAAGTTTGGACACTATGAAAGAGATTGCCGCAAGAAGCAGTATGACCAAGGCAATCAATCCAGCAGTAATCGAGGGAATTCCCGAGGAAGAGGAAATCATCGTGGTGGACATTCTAGTCACAGTCATTTTGCAAATGAACATGGAAATATGTTTCTTGCAAGTGAGGAATTGCATCAGACTGATATAATGCACCTAGACACTGATTTCAATCCCAAAGAGAATTTCAGCTATCAAGTCGACCAAGTGGAATAGGATCCTTGGTACATCGACAGCGGTGCATCATCTCATATGACAAATCACCAGGAATGGTTCACAGAAATGAAGCCATTAGAAGGACAAAAGAATGTCATCTACACAGCAGACAATACACCGAATCCGGTTCAAGGGACAGGTGTTATCCCTATGAACAATTTCACTGGTACAAAAGGATTAGTCAAAGATGTGCTCAGCTGGATTATAGATGGAGAATGGATATGCATGATTCGGATATGAGGATAAGATGACACCTCTCTCAACTTTCTCCTTAGCTATGTTAATAGTATGCTCCTTAGGTTCTATGTGTAGATTTATGTCATCTCCTCCACCACTAGTGGATGGACTTGCTCCACCACTTGTGGATGTAAAAGGACCTTCTGGCTATTGGCCAACATCCTCAAACTTGTTGGTTGCAAGAAGAATGGTAAGGGTTTGATCTCTCATGACCAAATGAATTGGGGAAGATGAATCATCCCTGATCGAAATAGCGTACTCACGGAGAGAGATAGGGACATTACCCATGGACCTATGTAGTTTCTTCTTAAAGTTAGCACTCTGGTCAAAAGAGCTCAAAATATCCAATGAAACCCATTAGTGAGGAGAGTTAGCAAACGCCACAAATTGCCCATGGATAAGTGTTAAAAAAACTTGAAGAGAGGGATTATCTGCAAGAAGGAGAGATCTCAAATGCGACTCAAGATGGAATTCCTTGTAGAAGATAGGGTAAACCTGATCTGCAATGGCATGGGAATCAATGGATGAAATCCATTGATCAAAAGCTGAGTCTCTAGTGGAAGCCATGAGTGCAAAAGGATGCTCAGGAAGATGAAAGAGGAGGCTGTGGAAAGCAAGGTTACTCAAGAGTGGGAAAATGACAGTGTGAAAATGACCTTAGAAGTGCTCTAGCGGAAGCCATGAGTGCAAGAGGATGCTCGGGAAGACAAAAGAGGAGGCTATGGAAAGCAATGTTACTCTCAAGAGTGGTACAATGACAATGTGAAAATGACCTTAGAAGTGTACTTTATAAAAGGGGGGCCATTGCCCTTTGAAATGTTTGTAATTAAAATATTTTTATATAAATATTGTTTTTACTTTGGAAAATCTCTCTCTCTCTCTCTCTCTCTCTCTCTCTCTCTCTCTCTCTCTCTCCCCCTCTTTCTCTCTCCCCCTCTCTCCTGCCCCCCCTCCTCTCTCTCTCTCTCTCTCTCTCTCTCTCTCTCTCTCTCCCTCCCTCCCTCTCTCTCTCTCTCTCTCTCTCTCCCTCCCTCTCTCTCTCTCCCTCCCTCCCTCCCCTTGTCCCTCTATTTCCCTCTCCCTCTGATCCCTCTCCCCATCTCCATCTCTATCTTTCCCTCCCTTTGTCTCTCCCCTCCCTCTCCCTTAGCCCATAGTGGCTTGTATGCATTCCAATCTATTATTGTACTTTGTCCCATTGACCCACGAGGTCTTTCGAGGATGTTAATATATCTTTCTTTCTTTCTCCCTTTCCCTCCCTTTGCATCCCTCATTGCACTGTGTGTGTGTGTGTGTCACCCGATGATCATCTTGTAGCCTCATTTCACTTAGCTATCTATGTCATGGATATTCGACACTTACATATACATTTTTGTATTTTGTTTGAGGGGTTGTAATTATGTAACATTCAATGTTTTTCATTGATTTTTCCCATAGATTTGGTAGTCCATCCAAATCTTGCAAATGTGCATGGTTTGCATCAACATAAATAAAATGTCAAATGTTGAGGTTTCGACCAATGCATGGTATTTTTTGAGGGGTTACAATTACAATGCATTGAGTGCACTCCATTGACTTTCTCCCTGGATTTGGCCGTGGATATGAAACTCACAATTGTTTGAGTTTAACGAAGCATTTTTTGCCTCTTCTCGAAAAAAGGTGGTGTTCAAAAACACCATTTTAGTTTAGTTGGAGAAAAAGTAAGAATGCAACACTAGTCCTTGATATTTTGTCGAGTGTGCAGAACTTGCAACCACAAAGCAATGGTCTGCAAAAAAAAAGATAAAGAAAAAAGATCAATGTCATACCTTCCAAATATTTGTCAGTATTCAATTAAATTATTGTTGTGCAAGGAAAAAAAAGTCATGCTTTTCAAGTACCTTCACTCCATTGTGGAGTCAGCATCAGAGTCGGAATCTGTTCTATGAGAAAAATTGGATAAAGCTCGCTTGCGTGCAATGGTTGGTATCTTCACCTTGATGGGGAGGTTGCTGCTCTTTGAGGAAACCTTCTTTGAGAGGTTACATTTTGGAACCCATGACCATACAATAGCATCAACAGATTCCCAACGTGGAGGATCACCTTTATTGCACATCCAAACCTTGTTCCAACAATCTGCATATACCTCCTCAATTTGTGCATTGTGTCTTTTGCATATAGGTGCCCAATATTGTATGAAAACCTTCTTGAAGTTTTTAGATTTATTATCCTTCTGTACATCAGTTTGAGCAATGCCTAGCCAAATCAGGTAAATTTTTTCTGCTGGTCGGACCAAAAGAAAGTGTCCTTTTTGTACATCAACCATTGGATCAAATGATTGTTTTGGCTTTTTCCTTTGAGGTCCACAGTAATGATCATTCAACTCTTCAATTCCTTGAAACTCATCGTTTTCATTATCAACTACTTGCACACAATCAATATGTTGCGTCTTTGGCCGAAATCTCTCGTACATGCCCTCTACACTATTGTTTGGTTTATCAAGCTCATCAATCATGCTCTTCCAGTACTTCACTACTGGCTTGTAAAACTTTGTGAAAGATGCTTCTGGACCTTGCAAGTGTGCCCATTTTTCCCAAAAGCGTACATACTCCTTGATACCAACTATCACATCTAAGTGATCCTTCACATACTTGAACATGGTTACATAAGGTGGCTCTCCACTTGGTAGCATTGGATGAACATTCGGATGTCTCTTCCACAACTCAATGCCACCTTCACTTGGTTGCCAATCTAATGATCGTGGATGCACTTTATATTGCATGATAGGAACTTCATTTCGCATAAAGAACCGAAATTGGAGAGGCTTTGAGTGTCCCACTAAAGAATCTTTCCCATCGCACAGGCATCCATCAACATAGCTCTTGAAATCAGGGACTTCCGTTACCAAAAATGGCGTTGGAGAAGACTCCTCACATTGTCTAAAAGTATCCATGAGATGTGCAAATGTCAATGTTTGGCCAGTTCTTAACCTCTCTGAAAACCTGCTAAACATTGCATCAATATCCTCATGTGTATGCCCAACCATCAAGAATCCCAATTGAATTGACTTGAAAATCCCTCGAGCAACAAGTAATGATAGGTATGCAAACAAGTACCTATTCTTGTTTTCAGAACCACAATTATCCAACTGCAATAATAGGTGTTCGGGTAGTTTCTTATAAGGGTTTTCTTGATGGGAACTTCCAAGTCCAAGGTCTTTGAATGTTCCACCCACTGCTCCAAGATGAAGTTGTTGCTTGCCATTAGAAACATAGTGAGAATCCAATGCTTCTCTTGAGGTTAGTGCGTTTAGCAGAGCATTGTCAGACCTTGGCATCCCATCATGTACCAAAACTCCAAGTGCATGGTTATCAAATCTTTCAAGATTTCTCAAACACAAAGCCAATGAACCAATTGTGAAGTTAGGATCCGACGGCCACAAGGATAAAGAAAAGTGACCATAACGTCCTTGACCATGTCCATGTGTTATCATGCCAGTCAAAGCCACTGGGAGCTGAAACGATTTGTCTATGTCCTTTGAACGATTGCGTAATCTAGGGATGGCTGTCTTCTTTTGGTCCATCTTATCATGGATAATGCACAAGTATGTCTGAGGATACATTTCAGAAAATCTGCGCCAAGTGTAGTACACATTTCTACAACTTTTTTGCTGTAACATGTGCTTTCTTCTATCTTCCATCAACTTATTACGTTCATTTTGGCATTTTGTCGCTGCAAGCTGAGCCTTGATTGCACTACATAAACCACACTTAGAGAATTCACTTGTTTTTGACAAAGTTACATGCTTGAATTCAGAGTTCCATATACGGTTGAATGTGGAAGTTGACATCTCCTTACAACCCAAACTATGCTTTAATTGCATGTTAACTTCATAGAGAATATCAACCTGCTTGTATACATCCGGTATCACCAACTGTGTTTCCCTTGATCCATCCTGAAGTGTTCTACTTTTGTGTGGCATACGCTCAGAATTGTTATCCACAAAATCTTGGATTATGGCTCTACCCAGTTCTGTGTGGTCCCAACCTCTCCGCACGATTCCTTTATTACCATGTATGCACCTTCGTATACCAATTTCAAATTGCTCCCTGTATCGATAAAATGTTGTTTTTGGAATACCATGCATTTCATACCATGCTCTACAACAAACTTGAATACCATTTAATGAAAAGACATATTTGAACTGCCCATTGTCATCTTTTCGACAAGCAACCCCAAGAGTGTCATATACATAATTGGTGCGAGCCTCCAAACTTTGGCCCCAATACTCTATGCGTAATTTGGAGATCATTTGACGATCGGCAAATTGACAACAATTTTGTTTACAACAATCAATCATAGATACTTTTATGACTGCATCCCTTGTGAGTCTAGATGATGCTAATGGCATGCCATGTTTTTTAGCTTTTCTCTTTATCATGCAGTAACGCCTCTTTTTTGTGGATTTTTCCATTGGGTCCTCATCTTCCATGTGCTTTTTCCCAGAACCACTTGAAGAATTCATGGTGTCATCGATTCTTAATGAAGTTCCATCTAAAAAGGTTATTTGTGCAATGGGCCATTTTATTAAGTGGATGGTATCAATGCTTGATACATCACTATGATACTTTTCAATTCCCACACCTAGATTACCTTCACCAAGCATCTCAAAATTTATAGGTTCAAATGGGTAGACATACAAAACAACACCCTCTGCAATGCTCTTGGTTTTCTGCTCATCCCATATTAAGACTTTCTTGTCCTTCCATGATTCTCGAATGGAAAACTCATCATATTCACATAGAGGTTCAACGTCAATGGTATCTAATGTTATATCATTCATTGGTACAATAGCTCCATTGACATTGTCCACACAACTCATTGATCGTGCTTTCCAACGAACAACACTACCCAAAGCCTCATAGACTAAGAATGCATCCATTGTAGGAAATGGAAGAAGTGCACTTTCATCCATACAAATATCGATCGCCACCGATACATTGTTTTCTCCCAAGGGCACACCTTGGCACATGTCATCATGTGATGTAGAGAATATTGTCCCAATGGCAACAATCTTTCCACTGACAAGCAAGTTGACTTTAACCCCCACTTTCAATGTGGCACCTGCATAGTACATAGCATTTGTTATAGTTCAATATTGATATCTGATGGTGTGACTTAGGATGAAAATGCTTTACAAGATTTCATTGCAAGACCAAATCTTCCTAAAGCTTGGTGCTTTGAATTTTAGGCAGCAAAATTTGGCTACATGGCCAAATCTTCACAGACCATGGTGCTTTGAAAGGGAGATAGCAAGATTTGTCCACACAACCAAATAACCCGAGATGCTGGGGCTTTCAAGAAGCCATCAAGATTTATGCACACATCCAAATCTACTTAGACCTTGGTGCTTTGAAAGAAGCCCACAAGATTTGGCCACATGGTCAAATCTCCCTAGACCCTGGTGCTTTGAAAGGAGCCAACAAGATTTGGCCACATGGCCAAATCTCCTAAGACACTAGTGCTTTGAAAGAAGCAATATCTGCTCAAACCTTGGTGCTTTCAAAGAAACTAGCAAGATTTGAATGCACGGCCAAATCCTTCGAGACCTCGGTGACTTCTTTCAAAGCACTGAGAAGATTTGGTTGTGGCGTTCTTTCAAACTTGGGGAGATTTGGTCGTGTGGCCAAATCTTGTAGGCTTCTTTCAAAGCACTAGGGTATGGAGAGTTTTGGCTGTGCAACCTCCTCTTGCATGCTTCTTTCAAATCACCAGGTTCTAGGAGATTTGGCCGTGTGGCCAAATCTTTCAAAGCATTAGGGTTTGGGAAGATTTTGCCGTGCTGCCAAATGTTGCTAGCTTCTTTCAAATCACTAGGAAGATTTGGCCACATGGCCAAATCTTCTTTCAAATCACTAGGAAGATTTGGCCACATGGACAAATCTTCAAACGTTAAATTTAAAAATTGAAGATCCAGATTTTAAAATTTAAAATTTAAAATTTAAAATTCAAAATTCAAAATTTAAAATAAAAAATTCAAATTTCAAGTTTCAAGTTTCAAATTTTGAAATTCAAATGTAGAGATCCTACTTTCAAAAAAATCATACATGCTTTTCATGATTCACGCTATTACACTTTAAAATCATACTATTACTTTAAAAGCAAACTAGAAAATCTAAAACTATAAAAAAACCAAAACTTTAAAAGGCAAAGCTAAACAAACCTTTTAAACCAAGCATAAAAAGTAAACGTATGAGAAGGAATTGAATTTGTCTTCATGGGGGATCAAGTGCTAGGCTCACCTTGTTCTCTCCCTTCCTAGATCTCCAATGTGTGCCTAGGGTGGTTTGAGAGCTTTAGGACAACATCTTAGATGGGGTAGTTCTTGGAAAACACTCCTCCACCCTTGCTTAGCTAATTGCAAGCAAAAAACTTCAAAACTATATTAAAATAAGAGGTCCCGGGAGGCTCCCCATCCTAGTTTTGTCCTAGCAATGTGTACTTAACCATGTAGGTTTTAAAATTCCATTACCAATTCAACTCTCCATAGATTCCACACACAATAGTTGGATTAGAAAGAGGTCTTTTTTTTTTTTTTTTTTTTTTTTGCTCTTCATGCTTTTGGAGGGATTGCTCCCTCCCCAAAAGCATGCTTTTTTGGGGGGGTTGCTTCTTTTCCCCCAGCCTATTTTTGGGACCTCTCCTTCCCCTTCTTTGCGCAACTTCTTTCCTTCTTCTTCTCCACCATCCTTCTTTCCTTCTTCCTCTGTCGATCCTCCTTCGCTTCCGTCCGTCCTCGAAGCGTCCGTCCTCTCACCCTCCTCGCCATCGCTATGCTCTAACGCCTCCTCCGCCGTCCGTTTCGGTGCCCTCCTCGCCATCGCTGTGCCCTCCTCGCCATCACTGTGCTCTAAGGCCAAATCCTCCGCCGTCCGTTTCGGTGCCCTCCTCGCCATCGCTGCTGTTTCGGCGCCCATCTTTTCCTCCGCCGCTGTCATCCTCCTCCTTCGCTTTCGTCCGTCCTCTCACCCGCGCCCATCTTTTACTCCCCCATCCTCATCCTCCTCCTTCGCTTCCGTCCTCATCCTCCTCCTCCTTCCGTCCGTCCGTTTCGGTGCCCTCCTCGCCATCTCTTCCTCCGCTGTGCTCTTTCCCTCTGCCGTCCTCGTCCTCAGTTTCGGTTGCGCTCTTTCCCTCTACCGTCCTCGTCCTTAGTTTTGGCTGCCTGCACTACCACAGTTTCCTCTACCTTCCTCGTCCTCAGTTTCGGCTGCCTGCACTACCACAGTCTGAAGCTTCTCCTTTTTCGAGTTAATCTCACGAAACCTCCTCTTCACGAAATCCCCTTTGGACAAAATCCCCTCAGCTCCTACGATTGCTTGAAATCCAAAGAGCAGAAGCTCACAAACAACAATGGCTACTCAATCATCCAAGTAAGAAAACGAAAGAAATCAAAAGTGTACCTAATTCATGCATATTCTCCACTTTCTCCATTTCGGAACACCACGATTTGAAAGAAAGAGTCTTGTAAAAGTAGGAATCTCGAAGTGTGATTTGAAAGTAGGGTCTTTAGTATATGATTTGACTTTCATATCTTCAAATTTGAAATTTGAATTCTGTATCTAAGATTTTGAATTTTGAATTTTGAATTTTGAATTTTGAATTTTGAATTTTAAATTTTGAATTTTAAATTTTGAATCTAAGATTTTGAAATTTTCAGATTTGAAATTTGAATCTTAGGATTTGAATTTTAAATTTTAAATGGGGAGATTTGGCCATGCGGCCAAATCTTCTGGCTTCTTTCAAAACATACAACATTTGGCCGTACAGCCAAATCTCCCTAGATCATGGTGATTTCAAAGAAGCTATAAAGATTTGGCATCACAACTAAATCTTCCTAAACCTTGCTGCTTTGAAAAGATTTGGCCACACAACCAAATCTTCCTCGACACTCGTGATTAGAAAGAAGATAGCAAGATTTGGCCGCATGGCCAAATCTCCCTCGACCCTCGTGATTAGAAGAAGCTAGCAAGATTTGGCCGCATGGCCAAATCTCCTTAGACCCAGGTGATTTAAAAGAAGCTAGAAAGATTTGGCATCACAATCAAATCTCCCCAAATCCTGTTGCTTTGAAAAGATTTGGCCGCACGGCCAAATCTCCCTAGACCCTTGTGATTAGAAAGAAGCTAGCAAGATTTGGCCGCACAGTCAAATTTTCCTAAACCCTCGTGATTTATAAAAAGCTAGAAAGATTTCGCATCGTAGCCAAATCTCCCCAAACCTAGTGCTTTGAAAAGATTTGGCTGCACGGCCAAATCTCCATAGACCCTTATGATTACAAAGAAGCTAGCATGATTTGACCGCACACAAATCTCCCCAAACCCTGGTGCTTTGAAAAGCTTTGGTAGTATGGCCAAATCTCCATAGACCCTCGTGATTAGAAAGAAGCTAGCAAGATTTGGCCACACAGCCAAATCTTCCTAAACCTGGTGCTTTGAAAAGATTTGGCCGCACGGCCAAATCTCCATAGAGCCTTGTGATTAGAAAGAAGCTACCAAGCTTTGACTGCACACAAATCTCCCCAAACCCTCGTGCTTTGAAAAGATTTAGCCGCACGGCCAAATCTCCATAGACCCTCGTGATCAGAAAGAAGCTAGCAAGATTTGGCCGCACGGCCAAATCTCCCTAAACCTGGTGCATTAAAAAGATTTGGCTGCACGGCCAAATCTCCATAGACCCTTGTGATTAGAAAGAAGCTACCAAGATTTGATTGCATACAAATCTCCCTAAACCCTCGTGCTTTGAAAAGATTTAGCCGCACGGCCAAATCTCCATAGACCCTCGTGATTAGAAAGAAGTTAGCAAGATTTGGCCGCACGGCCAAATCTCCCTAAACCCAAGTGATTTAAAAGAAGCTAGAAAGATTTGACTGATTTAAAAGAAGCTAGCAAGATTTGGTTGCACAGCCAAATCTCTCCAGACCCTAGTGCTTTGAAAGAAGCCCACAAGATCTGGCCACAAGGCCAAATCTCCCCAAACTTTGGTGCTTTGAAAGAAGCCCATATGATTTGGCCACACATCCAAACCTCCCCTTCCAGTGCTTTAAAAGAAGCCCATAAGATTTGGCCGCACGGCCAAATCTCCCTAGTGCGGCCAAATCTCCCTAGAATCTAGTACTTTCTCAAATCTACTACTATGTCTAGTGTTAATTCTAGATTCTATTTCAGATATGTTTATCGATAATGTGTTTTGTCTAACATTAAAGATTATAAAGATGATAGTTTGTATATTGCTTGGGTCTTTTACAGGAAAGACACAAATGTGAAGAAGGTTGAGAAAGTTGTAAGTGGATTTGCAGAAAAAAGCATACCTTGGTACTTTGACATATATAGTATTGAGGGAGCACAGTTGACACGAGTTCACTTATTTGTTTTGTTACCTAATAAAAGTGCATACACTTGTGTTGGATCGGTACATCAAATCACTGAAGATGTGGTTGGAAAAGAGGGAGATATTGGATTGTTGATCATTATAAATCAAAATAAGAAGTTTCTCTTGGATCCCAGTGATTATGAAGAATCTCGTATGAAGTCTGATGTAGATGACAACATGCACTCAAGAGGCTGGATAAGTGTTGAATCAATTGATGGAAATGAAATTCACACAGTGACAACAATCATTGAATCATATCAGAAAGTTTCAGCAACATTAAAGAAGCGTAAGAGTGGGGAAGATAGTGGGGAAGGAACAAAGAAAGGTAAATCGACTATGGTTCAAGCACCAGGTGGTAGCAGAGAAGGGGCAAAGAAAGGAAAGCTAACTATAGTTGATGTACCACAAGAAGGAACACCTCCAGAGGGTATGGTAGCAGTTGTGGAAAGAAGCAGTGGTAGTGAATTGGAGCCAAGTGGAAAGGTCATAGGAAAAAAAGGGCAAAAGAAACCATCAGGCTTGGTGGAATATGAAAAATACTACCCATTCGGGTTGCATGCAATATTTTCAATTCCAGTTGCAAGATGTCAAAAAGCTCCTCCAAGCTATGTATATAGAGGGTTGAACAAAGAGCATGTGGAGAAGCTTGCTGCAGACTTCGGTTATAACTCTAGGCCTCCTGCTGCTATAGCGGATTTAATGCCTTTCAATCCTGAAACAAAGCAGCCCCTGGAAAGGGTAGATAAAAAGGATTTAACCAAGTGCCACTACTGGATACTATCTGGACAACATTCAATATATGCTGCTAAAATATTCACATCTAATGATGATAACAGCACGGCCCAAAGAAAGAACTACTACCGCACCCGCCAAGCGAGGATTGTAGTGAATTGTCCCGCACGCTTTTGTGTGGAGATATCAAAGATGGCAAACCTGGAGTCTCAAAATATCTTGAGACAATATCCATACATTGATATACTTAAGCAGGTGAGGGGACAATGGATTCTCTTTAACAGACCCAAGAAAGCACAACAAGGGCTTGCAAAAGGACATCCAGATCGTGAGAATTGGGATGTAAGTACAGATTTTAATTATGAATCATTTTTTACAAGTCGGTTTTCTTAATTATTGCATTCTAATGGATGCATATATTTTGCAGGCTTTCATTGACACTGGCAAGGTAACATTGGGCAATAGCTTTGCCACGAAGGATGTACATATGATAATCACAAGCGATGCCATTTATGATGGTTGGATCTCCATCCTTGAGGATTACATTGCAGGCAAATATTCACAAGATGGAAAATGCCGTAGGCAACCCACAGTCTCAATGTTTAGATGCTTGCGTGGATTGAGTGATGACCAAATTGGTCAAATTCAAAATGACATTAAGGAAGGTAGAGTAGTCATAGCTAAAACAAAGACTGATGCCATGATTCTTGATATTGAAGGACGAGCTATGCAAATCAAGAGAGATGCTGCACTACAAGAAGAACTTTATATGTTTATATCGGCAGAACGGCCTTCTTTAATGTTAAAAAATTGGGATGAGTGCAGATTACATTTTAAAATTACTCCAGAATTGTATCATCGGATTCGTGGTTGCTCTGACTCATGGTTAAAAGTGAAGCTTCAACAGGGCAAGGAAACTCCACCATTGCCTGATGCTGCAAAGGGGTATCTAAGGTGGATTATGGGACAAAGTGAAGGTGCAAGTCATGGACCGAATTCCACCCGGCCTTAGAGGTTCTACACAGTCGGTTCAAACATGGAGGGAATGGAATTTATACATAATGTGTACCAAGAGCCAATGGCAATAGGGGTTGCCTTTTTGGATGTAATGTATGGACCAAGCAGAAGTAGAAATTGGAATGAGGATCGCTTTGAGTGTTTGTTGAAAAGCTTGATGACAATTGCTTCTCCCCCAGTGCAATTCCTTCTTGTGGTGTTCTTGACCATGGATCATGTATCATGTTTGAAGAATGCATTAAATAAGACATGCGGGCAATATAAAATACACTTCGGTTGCCTTAATTTTGAAACTACAGATATATTTGTCACTGGATCTATGGATGGCTTAATTGCCTGTGTACTGGTAAGCAAGGAAAAGCATTTCAACGATATTGAGCGCTATACCAATGCACAATGTAAGCCATCAATATATGTTGCAGATGAAAAATATGAAAAATCAAGTGGTGCAGAAGAATAACATCATCATACGTTGGACTCATCTAATGTCACAAAAGGCCAAAGGGTAGCTCGATCTAGAAGGAAACCGGATATAGGACACAGGATGTGGGATCGCATCTAATGCTTCATCGATCAAGGCCAAAAGGTAGCTCGATCGACAAGGAAACCGGATACAGGACACAGGATGTGGACTCATCTAATGCTTCATCGATCACTTGGCCAAAAGGTAGCTCGATCAAGAAGGAAACTGGATACAGGACACAGGATGTGGATCCATCTAACGCTTCATCGATCAAGGCCAAAAGGTAGCTCGATTGACAAGGAAACCAGATACGAACACAGAATGTGGGATCGCATCTACTAACAAGTCGGGACTCAGGAAATGTCTTATATACCAGAGTTCATCCGACCCAACCCAGATGGAAGAGGGTGGTTTCAAACTTAGAAGTTGGCCGGGTGAAATGCTTACCTGAGAAACAAGAAGGGGAGAACTGCTCAGGCCCTTCGTATAATCGACTTTGGGAATCAACTCCTTCATCCTCAGGCTGGGAGTAAAATCACCGAAGTCGCTCATGAATGCATCCGCGGCTGCCTCTACAAGCAAAACCCCATCATTGTTACAATCAATATCGATCCTCCCATCTTGGGTTGGTTTCAACCTCCCTGCAATGGGATAAAATGCTACCAAAGTGCTGGCCAACGGGTCCTTAAGATGGTCGAAGGAGAAAAAGTTCGGACATCCATTAGACTTATAGAAATAGACACTGGGAGTACGTATGCAGGGAACGATGAGGTCAACATTGGAATTCCACAAAACTTGATGAGGTGTGGCAGACGAAGGGCGTACCAAAGCCGATTTTCTGATCGTTATCATCATCTTTGTGTGGGTATGCTGGGCAAGAGAGAGAGAGAGAGATGCACAGAGAGAGAAAGCTAGAGAGGAGGGAGACAGAGATATAAGTGAATGCTCTTGCTCGGCTCGGGTGTAGCACTCACCAATTGTGTAACAAGAAGCTTGAGAGAGAGAGCGAGAGAGGAGGGAGAGTCAATGGAGGTCTCTTCGGGTGAAGTGAATGTAAGGCTCATTGGCATTCCCAATTTCCCATATCTTGGGAGATGCACACACATAATATTGCAATCCCCACGGTGTTTTTCTCAAAGTTAGTAGAGCGCTTCTTCTGTATGCCCCTTTAAGTTACGAGTAACGTGACCCGTCTACAGCAGGCTAGTGACCCGCTCCGTCGGGTCTTAAGATGCTAAAATGTCTGAAACCAACAATATAACAAAAGAAACATTTAAATACAAGCAACATACTCTAACCAAAAAAAACTCTATGACATAGTACTTCAAAATATTACATCCGAAATTGAAGCTAGAGAACTCATTGATATGTCCAAATATATATAATTTAATGCAATAGACACATAAACATCCCTAAAGGGGAAAGTATGCGGCCATGTACTATAGGGAAAAGCCTACGGCAGCCATGTACTCCACAGCCGCCACGTCCAAAAAAAATTCTCTATGATAGAGTACTTCAAAATATCACATCCAAAAGTGCAGTCACATGTCTGAACATGCAATAGCTACATCAAAGAACTGATTGATATATCCAAATACATAGCCGCAAATAAAGTCATAACTGAACATACAAAATCTACAATAGACACACAAACATCCCAAAGGGAAAAGTCTACAGCCATGTACTGCAGGGAAAAGCTTGCGACGACCATTCACTCCACGTCCACCATGTCTGCCACATCCACCGCGACTACAAACATACAATGGAGTACCAACAATCGTAGCTGGCACATAGAAAGATAATTTAGGAACTATAATTATTGAGCCATAAAACTTTTATATATGTATGTTAGTAAAACCCAACTCATTATTTAGAGTACTTACTCAGACGCAAAGGGCTGTCAACAACGCTCACAAAGGTGTACGTGTAGTCCCCATTTTGCCCTCGATAGAAAATTCGAATAAATGTTCTATCACCAGCATTGGTACCAGTAATGATTTCAGCTTCTAACACTTTTGTGTGAAACTCTTTCCAAATACACATCCGCAAACAAAGTCATAACTGAACATACAAAATCTACAATAGACACACAAACATCCCTAAAGGGAAAAGTCTGCGGCCATGTACTATAGGGAAAAGCCTGCGCCGGCCATGTACTCCACATCCCACCACATCCAAAAAAATTTCTCTATGACAGAGTACTTCAAAATATCACATCCAAAAGTGCAGTCACATGTCTGAACATGCAATAGCTACATCAAAGAATTGATTGATATATCCAAATACACAGCCGCAAATAAAGTCATAACTAAACATACAAAATCTACAATAGACACACAAACATCCCTAAGGGAAAAGTCTGTGGCCATGTACTGCAAGGAAAAGCCTACGACGGCCATTCACTCCACGTCTACCACATCCGCCGTGTCTACCATGGCTAGGAACATACAACGGAGTACCAACAATCGTATCTGGACCAGCATCACATAGAAAGATAATTTAGGAACTATAATTATTGAGCCATAAAACTTTTATACATGTATGTTGGTAAAACCCAACTCATTCTTTAGAGTACTTACTCAGACGCAAAGGGCTGTCAACAACGCTCACAAAGGTGTATGTGTAGTCCCTATTTTTCCCTCGATAGAAAATTCATGTCTGCACACATTCATAGTATCCCAGCTAGCGAACAGTGATGGTCTGTGGTCCATCATCCCTATGAAGCCGGCAAGCTAGGACAGCATGTAATATTTCAAATGGACTCATCCATCCAAAGGATTGTGGATGTGGAGATTCATTAGAAACCTTGAATCAGGAACAGTCCTAAAAGACAAACAATAGCATGTTTTCCCACTCACATATAATCCAAAAAACTTTTTGTTTTAACAAAAATAAAGCAACAAACAATGTACATGGTTCTTACCCAAGGTAGCTCTCTAGCTCAAGCAAATCCAACAACTGTAGGGAAAAGCCTGCACTCCATGTCCACCACATCTGCTGCATCTACCACAGCTACGAACATACAACAGAGTACCAAAAATTGTATCTGGACCAGCATCACATAGAAAGATAATCTAGGAGCTATAATTATTGAGCCATAAAACTTTTATACATGTATGTTGGTAAAACCCAACTCATTCTTAAGAGTACTTACTCAGACGCAAAGGGCTGTCAACAACGCTCACAAAGGTGTACGTGTAGTCCCCATTTTGCCCTCGATAGAAAATTTGTGTCCGCACACATTCAAAGTATCCTAGCCAGTGAACAGTAATGGTCTGTGGTCCATCATCCCTATGAAGCCGGCAAGCCAGGACAGCATAATATCCCAAATGGACTTGTCCATCCAAAGGATTGTGGATGTGGAGATTCATTAGAAACCTTGAATCAGGAACAGTCCTAAAAGACAAACAATAGCATGTTTTCCCACTCACATATAATCCAAAAAAACTTTCTGCTCTAACAAAAATAAAGCAAAAAACAATGTACAATATTCTTACCCAAGGTACTTCTCCAGCTCAAGCAAATCCAACAACAGTTGTGCGCTCTCCAGAGATCCCCAACCCGCAGGATCTGCAATTTTCTAAAAGTGAGGGACTATACTATTACACATGTCAACATAAAACGTGGTTGTCAAGCAACTATGTACCTTGCACCTGCGCTCCTGTTTCGGTGACAGACGTGAAATGCCTAGACATCCTATCGCATTGCAAAAAAGAATGCATATGTCAATCTACATATACTGGAAAAAACAATAGGCTTTGAAGAGAAAATAGCCTGTAGTGTATTGCAAACCCATGACGCAAATGAAAAATAAAATCCAAACATTATCAAGGACACAGTCATGAAATATTACGTCTCACTTCATATTTGTATAAATAGCCAACATTCCTGAAGACCTATGAGAGTTGGAATATTGAAAGAACTTAAAAAAAGCTATACAAAGATTACCGAAATGAAGATTTGCCACGCAAGAAAGTCTGAGGAGGGCTTGAAAGAGCAATGTCATACTCCTAGGCTCTTGCTGTTGCCAATTGCAAAACTTGCTTGTACACAACATTTGTGGTAGAAGTGTTATCCATCTCCTCGCCCCTGGCATCAGATGCACTCTGCGAAATGAAAACCTTAATAGCGTTTGATAATCGGATATGTGAAAATGCCATGTATATTTGGCCATGACTGAATACCGGTGTCGCCAAGTACAGCCCCAAAATAGACAATGTTTGGCCCTGTGACTTATTGATTGTCATGCCAAATGCCAATCGGATAGGAAATTGCCGTCTCCTCATGTCGAATGGAAGTTTAAGGTTGGTCGGAATGAATGTTATCCTTGGAATAAGCGTTCTATTACCAGCATTGGTACCAGTAATGATTTCAGCTTCTAACACTTTCGTGCGAAAATCTTTGCATATCAACCATGTCCCATTGCACAAACCCAAGATTAAGACTGTTCAAATATCAACCATATCCACCAACATGCGGGGGATATCCACCACCAAGATTAAGACTGTTCAAATACTCGACTGTAAACAAAAAGGAATATCCCCCTAAGTTGTCCACTGAGTCTGCACTTAGGTACTCCCTTTCCTCACCGGGCATTGCCTTCAATGCCATAGCATTAATTGCATCAACCTCGATGTTTCCAGGTGCAAGAATAGCGCTCTCTCAAAAGTATGGTGCATAGTCCAAAACAGTTGCAAGCCCTCGATACACCCATCCAATGAGGCCTTCCATGGACTTTGTCTCTAAAAGCATCTGCGATGGAATCACAACAGTATCTTCTTTTGTACATCTATTTATCCCATTGCCAATGTCCAGAACCCATTGCATGAACTCTTGCTCAACACAATTATCACCATTCCGAAGGCCCCGCATATTCTCCGTCAACTTCAATACTGTAGTGCGACCCCAAATCCTTGAGTGGCATAAGGTAGCATTGACAATGTCCTCTCATCCTGCTTTTGGAAGAACTGGAAAGGCTTGTCTAAAATCCCCCCCCAACAATACCACCTTCCCACCAAAAAGTTGCTCATTGGACATGATATCTCGCAATGTTCTGTCTAGTGCCTCGAAAACAAACCAATGAGTCATGGGTGCCTCATCCCATAGTATCAGCCTAGCCATCTTCAAAACATCTGCGAGTTGACTACTAACCTTAATATTGCAACTACTAGTACCATCCAACTCCAATGGTATCTTGAATCCTGAGTGTGCCGTGGCTAGTAGCAATGCAGCAATCCTAGAAGATGCACATGCCAAAGTGATGAGCCCCTCCCCACGCAATCAAGAGAGCAAGAAATTGTAGAGAAAGGTCTTTCCAGACCCTCCTATACCATCGAGAAAAAAGACCTCACCACCATCTCCATAGACCCTTGCCAAAATCCGATCGAATGCAGCACGTTGACAGTGATTCAAGGACATTTCCATTTGCTAGGCAGTCTGTGCTTCTTTCACACAATCAAGCATTCTTTCTTCTTGCGATAGGCCATTTCTAGCTTCTGACAAAGATGTTCTATCTACAACAGGCATTCCGTCAAACTCAGCCAACCTCTCGCCAACCTTTGCCCATGTTGTTGAAGAATGTGCTCCAAGTGCAATACAATCTTCTTTATTGCTAGTTCACGATGACCAATTAAATTCCCCATACTTGATTCCAATATATAAAAAAAATCATCCGAAATCTCAGCGGAAAATTTTTCCCACAAAAGTCGAGGAGACGTTGGCTCATAGAAAACCAATATTGTGACAAATAGGTGTCTCAGTTGTGCACTATTTTGATAAAACACAGCCTCTTGCATACACACAAACCATTCATCATCACTCTCCAACAATCCCCGTGCTATGCATGCTGCCTTGAAAGTAGGGTACACTTGACTGTCAAAAGTACGTAGGTCATCAAAGGACTTGCATCCCGTGCACACATTACGAAGCATACACATGAAGTAGAGCTCACCAGCTGAAGGGGAAATATTATACATCTGACCGATGGTATTCCCCTTTTGTCTTCTAGTCCACCGCTTACTAGTTTTGTTCCAAACGAACTTGTCTGGCAAGTCACCATACAGCAAGTTGCTTGTGTCATATTGCAACTGATTGTAAGTGAACCATTCTGTGAGGGTGGTCTTTTGATTTTTTTCCCTACCTACAACATTTTGCAAATCATCATCATCTCGAAAGATGACGTTATTGCGCATCGGAAGATGAACCTGCAATCTTTGCACATCGGGTTTTTCATCGTGCATGGCATACTCGTAAATCCACCAACATGCTTCTGATGCTGACACGTAACATGCATCTAAGTAACTACTAATCTCATCAATGCCACCGTCAACTAAGTTGTGCAAATGCCCTTACTCTCCTGCATTATTTAGCTGAATCCTGATAATGGCTCTATCATGACCTTTGTACACATATTTATACAAATACTTAACTACAGTGATTATCTTTCTACCATCATCACGACGCATGTAAACTGGATAGCCATCGTTGCCAACAACAGTAGTCTATGAGAATCCACGTGGATAATGACAAATGCATTTTCCACCAACCATGCAAGCTGTAGATGGATTTAGTGCACCACACGGACCATGGACATTACATTGGCCAATAATATCATGCAATTCTTGGAACATTGCCTTATCTGGCAACTGTGCACACACTAATCGGTCGTAGTGACCGATCTCCATGGGTTTGAAGCCACCTTCTAATATCAACAATATGTGTGAGTGTGGCAAACCTCTCTTTTGAAACTCTATCACACTCACATATCCAGCCATCGTCCCAAACAAATTATGTTTTGTAATTGACTGCATCATGTCCTTATGCTTTTGGAAAAACACACGGGTTGTCAAATCTGGAGGTCTTGCGCAGTTTGCCCCGGCAACAATGCTATAGATATTTTAGGCCATTTGGGATTACAGGTGAATGTTATGAATAAATCAGGTTTGCCCCTTTTCCTGACAATTGCCATAGCATCTTGGTATAGCTAGCACATATACCGAGGCCCTCCCGTAAAAGAAGAAGGCAACACCACCCTACGCCCTGCAACATTGCCAAGCATAGTACATGTCCCATCAGCTGTATTCACCATGTCCATCAACCCTTGATAGACTTCAGCGTGTAGGGAAGCTTGGTTGTTTCGTATCCACACCAACCTGGACTCTTCCATGCTACTGTAGGCATCAACCATGTATTGCTGCAGCAATCTACCTCCACGCAAAATACATGCATTTGTATCACATCTCACTTGAAAACGATATGCATAGTATTGTCTCTGGGTGACACAACTTTGTCCACGTATCTCATGCAATGGTGTGTGATTAGGAACATCACTATATGGATATATGGATGACATCCATCTTCCCCCCGAGGGAACAAAAGAACATACATGAGAGGCATGTATGATCGGTGCAAATTAGATATTCTACGCACAAACCCATTGCGGCTAAAAATCTGAATGTCCCGATTTCCAATATTGAAGTCATCCCCTTGTTCTAGCATGATTGCAGCAACCTCGCTAGCCATAGGAGCCAAGTACTGCCTTGAGGTGGAGCAGCTCTCACAAATAACCATCCTCAGGTTTGTATGTGGATTTGTTCTTAGCACTTGCCCAATAACCATCAATGCACTGGCATATGGATTGCACTCGTGCATCATCCTCTGCAACAACTCCAAAATGCCTGGATCCAAACCAGGCATCAATGCCTAGATCTAAACCAGGCATCCCATGCAAATGGTGTTCTAGTTCATGATCAGTGTCATACACGTTGCAACAATGGTAGAAGCCATTTCTAGAGCTACATCCAAAACAAAATACAAAAACCTTTTCAGGTATGTATTGGCTCAATTGTATAATTGGATCACATAGATTCCATAGAACAAACATGAGCAGAAATCAATTGGCATGATTACCAAATCAAAAGCGAACAACGTATTTAGGAGGTAGATAGCCAAAGATTCTATCCCATCTCCTCTCAGCAAAGAATTTGGAATCAATTTGGATGGATTGAGATATTTGTGAATGAGCTCTTGCCAAGCACTCGTGCAAATACTTTCCGATTCAAAGGTAGTAAGTTGCTTAGAGTGACCAAGGATATGGTGGTAGGAAGTAGAAATCATAGGACATGTTAAAAGGAAAAATCCACATGGAAGGCACATGGCTCTACCGTCTATTTCAAAAATTAGATCCCCCTATCCTCCCCTTGCCATGCATTAGCCTCCTCTACCCACCCCATGACATTTGTTACCTTTAGGTGCGAGCTTTCCCAACCCTAAATCTGAGACCTTAGTCCTATGATCATCACCAAGCAATATGTTTAATGGCTTTAGATCCTTGTGAATCAACCTAAGCCAACCTATTAAAACACAATTCTTAGATACCTTCTGAAGTTCACAGGTGGTAGGAGGATCATCATCCAATTGCCTTAGAGTACCTAAGGATGTGGCAGAAGCAGGTAGACATCATGGGGTGTGTCAGAATGGAAAATCCAATTGCAAAGCAAGCCTTTGATTCAAAAGTAGAGGAAACCCTCTCGAGATGTAGCTTCACCTAATATCCAATCGCCTCACGTCTAGAGGTTAGTTCTCATGGCTATAGTGCACAGGACATGAAACATACATAATCCTTTACTCTCGTTGAGAGGTTGATTAGATCACTTAGGGCAAGGGTGCAGGATTGTCTCTAAACTTACTGTCTGCTCATCAAGGTGCTCCTGGGAAAGATACAATTAACTTTGGAGCTTTCGTATCCAACCACACCATGGACTTATTTCACTTCTGTCCACCATTATATTTTGCTCTCTCTCTCTCTCTCTCTCGCTTTGTGTGTGTGTGTGTGTGTGTGTGTGTATGTGTAGTCCCATCTATCATCCAATCGCCTCACCTCTCGAGCTTAGTTCTCATGGCTATAGTGCACATGACATGAAACACACTTAATCCTTTACTCTCCTTGAGAAGCAAGGCTAACTTCTCAAAGAGGTTAGATTAGATCACTTAGGGCAGAGGATGCTGGCTTATCTCTAGACATACTGCCAGCTTGATGACATGAAGCATACATAATCCTTTACTCTCATTGAGAGGTTGATTAGATCACTTAGGGCAATGGTGCAGGCTTGTCTCTAAACTTATTTCATTTCTCTCCACCATTATATTTTGCTCTCTCTCTCTCTCTGTTGCTCTATGTGTGTGTGTGTGTGTGTGTGTAGTCCCATCTATCATCCAATCACCTCACCTCTCGAGCTTAGTTCTCATGGCTATAGTGCACATGACATGAAACACACTTAATCCTTTACTCTCCTTGAGAAGCAAGGCTAACTTCTCAAAGAGGTTACATTAGATCACTTAGGGCAGAGGATGTTGGCTTATCTCTAGACATACTGCCAGCTCGATGCTCCTAAGAAAAATACAAATACCTTTAATGATTACTCGTCCAAACACATCATGGACTTGTCTTATTTCACTTTTGGCCTACCATTATATTTTTTCGTCATCTCTCTCTCTCTCTCTCTCTCTCTCTCTCTCTCGGTGTAGCCCCACCTATCATCCAATCGCCTCATGTCTCGAGCTTAGTTCTCATGGCTATAGTCCACATGACATGAAACATACTTGATGCTTTACTCTCATTGAGAAGCAAGGCTAGCTTCTCAAAACGAAGGTTAGATTAGATCACTTAGGGTAGAGGGTGCTGGCTTATCTCTAGACATATTGCCAGCTCATCAACATGCTCTTAGGAAAGATACAATTACATTTAATGATTACTGGTCCAAGCACATCATGGCCTTGTATCTAACTAATACACTAACTTATTTCACTTCTGGCCTGCGAGCTCATCAAGATGCTCTTAGGAAAGATACAATTACATTTAATGATTACTGGTCCAAGCACATCATGGCCTTGTCTCTAACTAATACACTAACTTATTTCACTTCTGGCCTACCCGGTCCACCCCCCCTCTCTCTCTCTCTCTCTATGGGTCTGTGTAGCCCCACCTATGATCATCCAATCGCCTCACGTCTCGAGCTTAGTTCTCATGGCTATAGTCCACATGACATGAAACATACTTGATGCTTTACTCTCGTTGAGAAGCAAGGCTAGCTTCTCAAAACGAAGGTTAGATTAGATCACTTAGGGTAGATGGTGCAAGCTTATCTCTAGACATAATGGAGTAACCTGACCCGTCTACGACGGGCTAGAGACCCACTCCGCTGGGTCTCAACATGGGATCTCAAAAACAACCTTGCTAATTTGAGAATGGCATCCAAAGTTGTGTTGCTACATGCTTTCAAGATGGCAACAAAGGTAAAGCTACTTGGCGACAAACCTCGCTCCTACATTCGCACATAAAAGGCAAAGGCTTCCTCGCTTTCTTCTTGTTTGACATACCCCAAGATCATTGTACTCCATGTAAGCACGTTAATTAAAGACTTGCAATGCTCCCACATTTTGTGAACATGCCCACCAAAGTGGTTCCCACAGAAAAATCAAACTTAAAGCCAATCTTTAAAACTTTAGAGTTGTTTCCTAAACTTCCTTTAAACTTGCTTGCCCTCTTCCATCATGCAAGGCTATATACAACCCATGATCATGCTAGACCAAGAAGACACACTAAGATAGATCAAGATGGCAAGCAGATGCCTAATGGGAGTTGTCTAGACCTTCGATTCTTGTGAATGCTCCTCAGATTGACCTTCAAAGGCTACACATGTAGCCAAGACTCTACGGAAAGCACATAGTCAATTGCAATGCCATTACCAAAGGGTGGCTTGACTGACCACTATGCCTTAGTTCCACTTCCACAAATATCAATTGTACCGGTATGAGCTCTTACTTGTATGCAAGCTTTGCATAACTATAAATTGTGTTAAATGGGAGATGGATTTGCTCATTCATTGACAATTCTACCCTTGGCCACACATAGACGCAACCCATGTGATCCCTTTAAAGGATCTTAAATTTGAAGGGAGAATGTAAAGAATGTAAATATTATATATATACATATAAATGTATATATAATTATAAAATAAAATATATAAATATCTATGTATATAAATTTATGTTTATATACATATATATTTGTTTATCTATCTATTTAAAAACAAATATATATTTATATTTATATTTAAATATACATATTTTTAAAGTATAAATACAAATAAATATACATACATACATACATACATACATACACATGTATATATGTATGTAATCTCTCTCTCTCTCTCTCTCTCAACCTCACGTCTCACGTACAGGATTAGTATTCATATATTATAGAACAGTTGTAATATATTCTCACTCCCACTGTCTCTCTCTATCTTTATACATACATACATACATATATATATATATATATATATATATTACAATGTATATTAGATAGTATATAATATGAAATATACTCTCTCTCTCTCTCTCTCTCTCTCTCTCTCTCTCTCTCTTTTCTTCTCTACTTCTCTGTTGCCTCCTTTGATGGCACCAACTGTCAGATCATTGTATATATATGCATAGGCCCGTCAGAGACTATGGTGACATGTGGCATCTCATGCAACTGCGACGACATGTGGCATCATGTTGTATATATGCATAGGCCCGCCGTTAGAGACTGCGACGATTGGACAGGAGGACATCTTGCGTGACAACATGTGGCATCTCAAGAGTTATGATTGGACTACACATGTCCTTATCACGTCTTATCGTGATCGGCTCTTTCATAGTTTGCCCGTGTTGGCACACAAAACTCCCTCCTCTTCGTCCCCCAAGCCTCCTCTCTCCCCAAACCTCCATCCTCCTCCCCTGAACCTCTAGAATGCTTCCCTAAGCCTCCATATCCCTACCACATGGCCGGCTTGGTATATATATATATATATATATATTAAATTTCTTAACAAAGGCTATTACCAAGCCGGCCATTATATATATTTCTTTCTTAAGAGAGACTTTTTTTTAAAATTTATTTATTTATTTATTCTTAACAGAGGCTATTACCAAGCTGGCCATGTGGTAGGGATATGGAGGCTTAGGAAGCATTCTAGAGGTTCGGGGGAGGAGGATGGAGGTTTGGGAAAATGTGTGTGTGTATATATAAACTAAACACGAAATGTTGAAAAAACATTTAAAACGCTCGCTGCCATAGCATTGCACCTTTGTCTCCAGCTCAGCAACAACTAACCTCATGGCTCACCGATAGACCCTACACATCTACGTGAACCCACACATGTCTACCTCGCAACCTCTCGTCTTGACTTTGTTTCCCCTCCTGCTACTGATAAAACAACAAATGTGGCCAACCGTCCTCTATCTATTGTGCTACCAATCGTGCTCTCCTGCATGTTAGCCACTCTTCCAGTGTGCAGCCAATCCTTCAGCCCGAATGTTCCAGCTTGCACGAGTGTTCTTTGCTGCACGCACTCTCCACTCCACTTGTTAGCTGCTTAGTCCAGTCACTAATGATGCCAATCTATTCTCATGCCTCTATTCCCTCCCATTGCCCAAGTTCTCAGCTCATCTCTACTTGTTGTCTACTGTCGTGACTCGCCACCTCTAAGTCCTCACTCGTGTTAGCAACATTCTTCTCTCTTCAGCCCTACTCATGCACAGTATTGTCCAGGTGCCTCTCCTATGACATGTCAAGAAGGTAAGGGCACCACATCAACACGTGGCAACCTCCTAGCTCTCCCTCCACTCCACCTCCTCTTGCCACATGGAGCCCTCTTTGCTAGGAAGAGGACTCTCCTTTGAGCTCCACTTGAAAACTTTCCTTAAACTAGTAGTAAATATTTCCGTCCCACCACAAAAAGAAAACAATACAAAAGAGAGGCTCAGAGTCCCACTAATACGTGGTTCTCTGACCTTACCAAAATGTTGTACTATTATCTGACTATCACCTCCAGATTCCTGAGACTATGTGCTCTATTGAGCTTATGTAGACTCTGTGTCCATGATCCCTTCCACCTTGCTATCCAGGTAGTCAGCCTAGATGGGCAGCACCTTGAGCTAAGTTTGCAGTCCTTGTAGGTCTCCTTCACCTCCTGTGTACAGGCCCAAGGACTACTACTACTGCTTCTTGCACTTGGATTGTTGCTCCAAGTGATGCCTTATGAGCCCCAGAAGGGGCCCACCCAACAGCCCCCCTACTGACCACAACCCCTACTGGCCGATCTAGTAGGGCTCTGTTTAAGGCCCTAAAGCTAGCCCTTTTACTACTGCTCCTGGCAACCTGGGTGCCCTGCATATCTGCCCTATCCCAGGGCATCCCAGGGCCTATGGCAGGCCTACCACCAACCCATAGCCCTCATCTATCTGCTCCATCTTCCTTGCCATTTGTCCAAGTCTTTTCATGCCCCGAACCCCAATGGAAAGCCCTAAGCCTTTTCCAAACACCTGTAGATCTGTACCACATCTACACCTCCATTTTGCCTTGGATCATCTTTTGTCATGCCATGTGGACCTCTGTACAATCTGCTCCAAGCATCTGTACCAAGCCGTACCCATGCTGACATCATTGTGGTCTTCTTCAGTCCCTTTATACAGCCTATTGCTGTCCACCTTTGTGCCAAGTACTCATTTCTTATGCTACCCACATGGTAGCCCATGTGCTGCCCATGTGGTAGCCCCCTTGCTGTGAGGTGTTGCCCATGTGACAACCCCCTCTCTTTCTTTTTCTCTTTGGGCATGCTTCCCACATGGCATCCAATTAGATGCCCATGTGGCATCCCTAGCCCTAGGTCCACCTCCCCCATGCTCTCCTCATTTGGGGGTCTATAGATGGGGATGTGACCTGTCCATTTCCAACATAAATGTATGCCCAATAGGTCTGAATACAACTGAAATAATAAGAATTGTATGAAGGGATAAACCCTCACCCTAGATGAGCAGAAGAGGGCTGCTTTGATGTAGACCCTAATGCTGCTGCTGTCCAAAATGAACCGGGCCTAGAAGCTGTCCTATAGGTGCCAAGGATGAAGTGGCTTTGCTACTCCTAATCCTAGCTTGACCTCAGCTACCAAACACTGCTGTTGGCTGCACTGTTCAGCCCTTGAAGTGAATGAGAAATGAGGCCAAGGGGGCTGCCTTTTATAGGCCCCCTTGGACCCTAGAAATGACCAACCAGGGTCCGACCCCCTGGCCAAATCTATCTCGACCAAGCTGGTTAGGCTGCTCCAATCACCGACTTGCTGAACCAAATAAAACATACTATGGATCTATATGAAAATAATATCCTCATGAATCTATACAAAAAAAATGAGCCTCTTGGAATGAATATACTCCCTATCTTAGGTCTATACAAAATGAGTATACTTCTAGATCTTGACTCCATACAAAAAAAAAAAAACTGGCTTTGAGTCTATACAAAACGAATTTACTCCCAAGGCTGCACAAAATGAATATACTCCCCAGTCTACACAGCATATATACCCCTAGCTCTTGGGTCTATACAAAATCAATAAACTCGTGGGGGTCTATACAAAATTGGTATGTAGTCCTAGCTCTACAGTGAATATACTCCTATAACCTGTGACATCCATGGTCTAGTAGGCCCATACGTTCAATGTGACCTTAAAGGGAGAGGAGATAACGTCAAGGTGTACAAGGTGCAAATGTAAAACTATACACCATTAACAATATTATAATGCAGTCTTATTCAACCCTCAAATGTATATAGAGAAAGACTACCTATGGCAAAGGGACATAGAAAATAAACCATGTATTCACCTATGACCATGCAGTACTGGATCTTTGTCTGTAAGACCATCTATACAGTATAATTGACTTGAAGTTCTACTTTACCACAATGAAATTCTTGCACGTCTATCTATAATTCACCAATGACCTGTTGCAGGGCATTTTCACCCCACATCCTACTGACCTGATAGTTACCCCCATGGTGCATCTATTCACATCTGCTTGGGCCTGTTGCAGCCCTAATCTATGGCCCATGGTTATCTCCTGCCAGGCACCAATCAGCTCCAACCTTCTGCCTATTGTTTTGCATCTATACCAGCCCTAGATCTTGCCCTAGATCCACCATACTAGCCTCATATATGTTGCTGCAGGTACCTATAGAACCATGCACTCTTGGGCTGTACCAGCTCTTCCAAGCCATCCAATCTCAGCTTGACTGCTATCGGATGTCCATGCAGTCTTGCACAGGCCTCCATGCTCCAATCAACATGTTCTACACTCCAAATTGCCCAGAACTATTCTAAATTGTTCCACCTTGTCATGTGTCTGCTCCATATAAAATCTCTCCATCAGGAGCTCCGCTCTGCCTATTGTTTTGCATCTGGACCAGCCCTAGATCTATTGTGCCAGCCTCATACATATTGCTACAGACCTCTATCATGAAGGTGTTGAGAGTTGTGGTGCCATGAGCACATGTAGAGCAAAGGTATGAGTAAAGGGAAAGCTGCCACATGGCATGGAGAAGATATCCCACATGTGAGCAAGCAAATGGATGTAAGTACCCTCACCTATAAAAGGGAGGTTCATTTGAAGTAATATCAATCAAGCACTTTGCACTATCTCAAGATTCTCTTTATGAGTCCAAGCTAATCTATCTTGGAACCTAATTGACTTGAGATACATGTCATGAGCACTCTCTTCATCATGTTTCCACACAGGTTCCATCCACCTTAGAGTGCTCCATAGATCGAGGCACACATGTTTTGTCATGGTATCAGAGCATAGGTTTAGTTCTCCCAGTTTAGCTCATTAGTAGCTCACTAGGATTGCTTCCATTCCTAGATTAGTTGTAGGCATGTCTTAGGAGCTCATGTTTTTCTCCTAGGTTAGTTTCAATTTTAGAGTGAGTTTTTTCTTGAGTGATCTTTGTGAGAGAAAATTCTGTCCATAGGCTTCAGCTCTTTTCAATTCTTCTTGTGAGAAATTCATGAGTGAGGTTCTTTGAAAGAGAGGATATGTATCTCTGAGATTGAAAGGAAGCTAACATCTTGAAATAGATCATGAGCTCAAGGAGTCCAGATTGAGAGAAGAAAATGTCATAGGATCAAGATAGAGAGGGAGATAGAATTCACGGAGAGTTTGACCGAAATGATGAGTGTTGTTGATGAGGGAGTATATATTTCCATGTCCAATCCATGGAGTTTTCTACCGCGCAAAGCATTTGGATTGCAGTAATGGCGTCAGGGAGTGGCGTGGCTACATTGTTCACTTGCTCCAAAGCCTCAGCCCAAAGCTATGCCTCCAAACCACTTCAACGACCAGCTATAGCCTTCAAAGCTCCCAGTGACCCTGAGTCACGAAGTACCACCTCTGCAGTCTAGCAGAGTGCCAAGGACAGATGCGACTCTACTGCACCCTCCAGCGAATGACAAGTCCTACGTGAAGGCGAGCCTTCAATAGCCTCTGATGCACCGAGGGCTCCACACGCCAACGAGCAATGACCACACGGGCTGCAACACCTTCAGCAAAAGCTCCATTGACCAGCCATTAGCCAACGCACAACACTCCTACAAAGTCAGAGAACAACCGGCTATCCTCATCGCAAAATGGCGTCTACCTCCAAGACACGCCTCAGCGACTCCTCTGACAGCCACGCCTCCTCCAAGCAAAATAGCACAGAGGCGGGGGGGGTGTAGAAAAGGTAAACGAAAAGTTTATTGCCCATGCAAAGTATTTGCCCTGCGGAGGCTCTTCATCAATGGAACCTGCAAGGTGCCATGACACAGAAGTACAAGTGAATCCTTCAACAGCCAGTCGCCACGGATGGTTCAACCACCACCTGCAATAGGCTGCGCCGACCATCCTCGACTCAACGAGAGTCTTCACCGCAACATCAACTATCAAACTCTGAGAGAACACAGTGACAAATGACCATCAGTCGACGACCTCCTCAGTGCCTCCAACTGCACATCCACGCCGGGCAACAAGCTCCTACGAGGCTACATCTCCAGCGTCTCCTTCTCTTATCTTTCTCTTCTTTTTTCCTCCTTCTCTCTTCTTTCTCTTCTCTCTTCCTCTCTTTTTGTCTTCTTTTCATAAGCATATGCCTATGCCTATGCCTATGCTTATGTTTGTTTTTTGTTTTTTGTTTTCGTGTTTGTGTCTATGTTAGACATGGGATCACGTCGCATGTCTGACAAGTACAGATACCCTCGCAAGAGGAGACATCACGATCTCTATTCTCCAGAGGACTTTGATTCCTCTTAGGCGACACCTCAGGGGCCTATCCATGTAACTACTACCCCTGGCCCAACTCCTCTCGGACGTAGCACTGGGACTACCCCTGAGAGAACTCCTTTGCTAGAAGCCCATGGCTTTGTCGGGAGTCCCCAATGAGTTTGTAGCACAGATGACCAATGAGGAGGCAGTGAGATTCCTCTCTCTGCTATCTCAAAGGACCTCAGCAATTGCCTCTCCTACACCAACGGCTGGACCTACTGCCCAGCCGTCCCCTCGTGCCCCTTCGACCGAGGGGTCATCACCTGTGTGTGCCTATCGTAAGGGAAGGAAGAGTAGGAGGGGCCGCTTATGTTGTGCTGACATGGGAGATGTAGACGAGTCAACACACTCACATCCCTACAGGTCTCCACTTGGTCCCAAGACATAGTATCAGTCAGGTCCCTTACCCTCTCCTACTCCCACTACTACTCCTCACTCCGAAAGCGCTCGCACAGCTTCCACTCGCTCTGACTCTGCCGCTAACATGAGTCCTCCTTACCTAGTCGAGGACCTCTCCTATCAAATCATGGCTGCTGGAGAGATAATAGAAGATAGAAAGGGCAAAGCAGTGATGGCCACCATGAGAGGGTTGATGACACACCACTTCAAGAGCAGCATTGCTACTGATTGGCGATATCAAGATGACCAAAAGAAGCAGGCGGTCATCCATGAATTAAAAGAAAAATACCCTAACCCACCAAATTGGGAGTTCAATGAGAATTACATGCGAGAGCGCATGGGTTTGGTCTTGAAGCATCGTAGATCAAGCTTGTGTACTTCCATCGCAAAGGGGATGGCTAAACCTAGCTGGGCAAACAAAGCTGATTGGAAGTTCTTTAAGAAGCAGAATAGGGACCATCTCAAAATGTTCGAGGGTCAGAGGAGGGCTACGAGGAGACTGCTGGACACCGTAGGTACTTCGCACTTTGGTGCAGGTGGATGGTTGGCATTCGAGGCAACCATGGTAAGTCTACTTCTTCTCATTTAATGTATTGTTCTATTTGTTTTACTACATATTGCATGCACTTTATCTAACTCTCGTAAATTGGGTTCACAAGTTGCGATGGGTTATCTTCCTACAGATGCAGAGATGCGATGAGCGTTTCGCATAGGAACAAAGCCGTGGTTTATTGAGCAGGAGGCAATGGGAGCGACGGTCGATTGGGCTGAGGTGGCTGCTCGCACGATATAAGTCTACTCCTACTTGTAATCTCACTTTTTAAATTGTTTTATTCTTTAAGTTCCAATCTAATTTTCAATTAATATGGTTTCACTCTTAGGGTCAAAGTGCAAGCATCCCATCACCGGAGGCGAGCGATCACGAGGGCCAGGGATCAGGCGCAGCCCACGAGGGTCAGGGAGTAGGCGCAGCTCACGAGGACCAAGAATCAGGCCAACAAGACAAGGACGAGGAGGAGGACGATGATTCAAATGAGTAGTAGTAGTAATAGTAGTAGTAGTAGTAGTTTCCATATAATTTGCCATGTATATCATTTTGTATATCGGCTCGTTTGAGCAATTTTGTATCACCCTTTTCGAAAGGGTAATTTTGTAACAAACAACGTTGTATATCTTCGACATGTATATGCTTTTGTTGCTCGATCATTTCATTTGAACGATTTTGTATCACCCTTTTCGCAAGAGAAATTTTGTAATAAAAAACTTTTTTTTGTACAAGATTGACTGTGAAATCATGCTCTCGTCTCTATCTTATAAAGTTTTATTGTGATAGTTTCTAGGACGACCTTCTTTGTCATTCCCAAAGGAAGATGTTATTGACATTTGACACTTCCATCTAGCATTGTTTATTGAAGATGAGGCTATGGTAATGCATGGTCTTTGAGAACTTGCTTTAATGTTGCGGTTGCATTTAGAGAGCTTCCATGGCATTTAAGCTTGTAGGTATTTCCATGAATTGTATGAACCATTTTTTCTTTCACCTCTGCCTAGATGGTCCAGTATGTGCCATGTGATAGTCTAGTTAACCATTGATATCCTCGATTGCAAATGGGTCTCCTTACAAGTAGAAGGGTTATAGCATCTATACCCTTTCTGCTACAGAGAATAACCAATAAAGATGCACTTCTTAGCTTTTGGACCCAACTTGGATCTCAACTCATCTGGCACATGAACATAGGCAATGCAACCAAAAAATTTCAAATGAGAAATATCTAGTTTCCTACTAGTATACCTCTCCTCTGGCGTCATGCCATGTATTGCTACAGTGGGAGTCCTATTCATTATGTAGACTGCTATAGTAAGTGCTTCAGCACAATAATAATATGGCACGAGATACCTCTCCAATATGCCTATTTTTGCTTTCTGCAAGTCCATTTTGCTGTGGGGTATGACTGCATGCATATTGTTACTTTATGCCATGCTCCTACAGGAACCTTGCAAACTCATTTGAGAGGTACTCTCCCCCTTCATCTGACCTTAGGCATTTTATTTGTAGGCCTGTTTCTTTTTCAACCATAGCTTTAACACTACAAGGCACATGCCCTTTTCCGATAGAAATACCGACCTTTTTTACACTAAAATTCTTTTTTTGACGGGCACAAAAACGTTGCTATTAGCGTCGAAAAATAATGGTCGCTATATAAGTGTCGCTATATAGCAACACTAATAAACGTCACTATATAGTGACACTGGTAAACGTCGCTATATAGTGACACTGGTAAACATCGCTATATAGCAATGATTAACAGAAGCTTAAAAAAAACATTAGTGGGTAAACAGGGCCACAACAAGCCCTGTTTTGCCGCACTAATGTTTTTTTTAAAGTAATTCAAAATAATGTTGTTTGTTACAAAATTTCCTTTGTGAAAAGGGTGATACAAAATCGCTCAAATGAGCCGAACGACAGAAGCATATACATGTCAAAGATATACAACATTGTTTGTTACAAAATTACCCTTTCGAAAGAGAGGAGAAAAGAAGAAAAGAGGGGAAAAAAGAGAGAAATCATATGCTTATGAAAAGAAGAGAAAAGAAAATGAAAGAGAGGAAATAAGAGAGGGAAAAAGAAGAGAAAGAAGAGAAAGGAAGAGGGAAAAAGAGAAGGAAAAAAGAGAGGGGAAAAGCATATGAGCATATGAGCATATGCTCATGAATAAGCATATGCATATGAGCATAAGCATAGGCAAATGCATATGCTTATGAAAAGAATAGAAGAGAGGATGAAACAGAGGAAATAAGAGAGGGGAAAAGAAGAGAAGGAAGAGAAAGGAAGATGAGAAAAGAGAAGGAAAAAAGAGAGGGGAAAAGCATATGAGCATATGAGCATATGCTCATGCATAAGCATAAGCATATGAGCATACACGACAAGACAAAGTGCCCACAAACGTGCACATAGACGCGTTTACTAAACTTAAAAAAAAACTTACGGGCGCATCCATTTGCGCATCTAGAGACCCGCGTCTAACAGCGCATCTATATAGCAGACAGACACGCGTATAGACACGCATCTAGACACCTAAATAGATGCTCTGTTAAAAATTTTAAAAAATAGACAGACGCATTGTTAAACACGTGTATAGATGCATTTATAAATGGTCTTATAGATTCTTTTATAGATGTGCAAATAGACGCTTCTCGAACAGACAGACGCGTATATAGATGCGTTTATAGACGCACTGATAGACGCGCTACATAATATTTTTTTTAAAATTTACAGAATGTGTGTATGTTGTGTATGCTATATAGTTACAGGAATCCCATTTCCACATTGTGTAATTCAATTCTTACAGCCAACCGTATTTTAATTACAATTCCAAATAAAACATTACAACTCCAAAACACAATAAAATTGAAAGCTCAAAAAGTGCTTGTATGTACATATAGCACGAGAAGCTAAGCCACGTCATGTGGCTTCAAGTACAAAAAATAAGAGGAGTGTATATATATCCAAGCCAGTGGCTTTAAGTACAAAAAAGAGTAGCTAGCACTTCTTCTACGACTAATCTATGTTCTCCACATCCTCGCTTCCTTCCACGCTCCCTTCTGTGCTCCCTTCTACGCTCCCTTCTCCGCCTCCTTCCTCGTCTTCTTTCTCGTCTTCTTGTGCAGGGACCTGTAAACAAGGGACAAAATATATCAATGTATGAAAAATCAAATCTTTACTTATAATATTGACATTATTTAATTACTTTCAAATACCTCGGGGGCCGCTCCAGTAGCCCAGATATACTGCTCCTCAGTAATCAACCGGTCATGATAGAAGTGCTTCCATGTATCTCCTGTGCGATGGTGGCGGTGGTAGGCTGTCTCACAGGAGTAGGGTATCTGCCCATGATGTCAAGCTGTAAGACGACACAATTTGCGGAGGGGTTAGTACAAAGAAACAACCTCCTAATAAACTACATAAGCAATAGAATTTGAGATCGATACTTACAAATTGGGCCTCCCATGATTCAACACTCCCTGCTCGAAAATGCACGCTTCCATATTGCTCCATCTGGATCCTTCATGCCTCCACATGCCCACATGCTGCAGACTGGGGTCCTCCCTCGCTGACTTCATTGCTTTCTTCCACTCACGCTTGTGAGTGGTGTGGGGCGGGCCCCTTGGTGGTTGACCTCCCTCGAGTCTGGCAAGCTCCGCTAGTGCCTGCTTCTTAAGCGAAGATCTTTTATTGCCAAGTATCGCAACAATCTTTGACTTGGCCCATTTATCTGTGAACTGACGATTGGGGGGGTTAGGATACCTAGAGCGAACAGTAGCGAGGGTCTCATCAGCCAACCTCTTTGGTTGGTCTTTGTAGTGGATAAAGCAATCTCTGTAATTATTAGTAATTATAGAGTGCATGAAGTCCATGATGTCCTTCCCCCGTGCATCCATCAAGATGCCTCCTGTCTGAGTGATGTCATAGAAGATCGTACCATCACCCAGAGGCACGTCCAAATCATTTGAATCATCATCGTCCCCACCACCACCCCTCCCAAAGAACTATGCCATGCATCCCCCACCGCTCTCCCTGCTACTATGCCTGCTATTGTGTCGTGTCGAGCTAGTACGCTGGCCACTCGTAGCTGGAGACTGCACGGGACTACGTGGACCACTTGTAGCTAGAGAACCGAGTCTTGACTACATAGGAGTACACCGACGGCTCTGCGAGACAGAACGACCTCCTGATGGCATGGGGAAAGGGGCATAAGACGGCATGGGGGAAGGGGCATAAGACGGCATGGGGGAAGGGGCATAAGACGGCATGGGAGAAGGGCCTCGGCTATGTAGCCGGCTGGGCTGTGCTAACTCCACTGGGGTAATCTCAGCTGGTGTGGGGTGGTCAGAGTACCTGTCATATACCCATATAACTCTACAGGACTGAGAGGTGCCCTAAAAGGTTATATAAGTCCCTAAAAATAGACTCTCGGAGATCAGGTGAGCCCGAAGAGCTTCCTGGCCACATGATGAACTGGAAAAAAAAAAAAAAGATGATTACTGATGAGCTGAGAAGAAAGGGAAACGGAAGAAAAGATTACTGTCAGAAAAGATTACTGTCGGAGCGCATCTATAGACGCGTCTGAGAAGCGCGTCTATAGACACGTCTAAGAAGTGCGTCTATTTTTGTGTATAACAACGCATCTATAGATGCGGCTGTTTATGTCTGTAAACAGGCTAGACATGCCTGTAGATGCGGTTTTAGATGCGCTCTGAGATGCATCTATAGACACGCTCTGACAGATGGACTTTTCTAAAAAGTAGAAAAGGACGTGCGCCCAACACAAAAACGTAACACTGATACAGAAATCATTCGTTTCTTGGATACAACAAAGGACAAATCCAAAGAGAGCAACTTCCAAAAAAGATCAACCGTAAAGAGACTTACCTTGGATAGAGGTATGGAAGCTTCTTCTCCTTCTTTAAAAGTGCTTCTCTTCCTTGTTCACCCTCTTCTCCTATAAGCCTAGAAATAAGTGTGGGTGCCTTCCTCTTAAGTGTAAGCTTGGAAGTAAGTGTGGGTGTTTTCCTCTTAAGCGTCGAAACTGTGGATCTGTTAATAGCAAAGCAAGCAAGCTGCGCGAAGTATAATTAATGTGAAGAAAAGCAAAGCGAGCACGCTAAAAGTAGATTTTAAAACTGTGTCTATAAGCGCGTTTAATAGCACGTCTAAATACACGTGTAATTACGCGTCTACATACACAGAGCAGACGCGGTTTTAGACGCGCCTATAGACGCGCACCATAGAACAGACAGACGCAGTTTTAGACGTATCTTTAGATGCGCCATAGAGTTTTAAAATTAAATATTTGAAGAAAAGCAAAATTTTTTGGGTTGTTTGTTTGTAGGATGTCTTCATCTTCAACAAGTAGCTCTAGTGAGGATGAATCCCTCCATATCCACCATCGCGAAATGTGGTTGGAGCAAAAAATCAAATGTATGTGTGATCGATGTCGAGGAAACATGTATTGTGCACGCAGGATTACACTCAATCACATCTCAAAGTATGGAGAATGGGATGCGACCGTAAACATGGTAAGTGTTAAAGAGTTAAGGTTGATTGAGATACCTATGGGTGTTCATATGTTTGAGTTATGATCCCGTTTTAATTTGATATAGGATGCAGTGCCACACCCGCATATGTTGCCCTATGCTCGTCGTGAGGAGGCGAAGCATCGGCGATATGAGGTGGGATCTTCAGGATGGACCATTACGGATGCATGGAGTGATGGTGATAGTAGCCCTCCGCCATTACCTCATGAAGTTGTGGAGGAGGAGGTGTTTGATGATATGGTGTGGGATTTATATGTCCATCAATCCGAAGGGAGGGATGATAGCATGGAGCAGGATGATCTTTTTACCGCAGCATCGACTCCACTATTTGAGGGGTGCCCTTTCTCTGTTCTACGTGCCTCCCTTGAGTTACTAAACTTGCAAACCATCTATGGATGGAGCAATGAAAGTTTGAATGCATTACTCAAGTAAGCTTTAAAGTCTATTTTGCAAACATGGTGAATTATGCTAGTGGGTCAATTACTCGAATGCTTTTTCTCATTTATGGTCTTCATGTGCAGGCTATTGTGTAAAATGCTTCCAAGGGAGAATAAATTACCGACCTCAAGAGATATGGCAAGGTAACATGTGACCTCTCTTGGAGGATTAGATTGCAAGCGCATCCATGCATGCGTCAACGATTGCATTTTGTTTCGTGGACTACATAAGGATGCAAGAGAGTGCCCTACTTGTGGAGAGGCAAGATATAGAGCAGATCTCAAAACTTTGGATGTGCCTCGTAAGGTATTGCGACATTTTCCCATAATCCCTCGCATCCAACATATGTTTAAGTGCAAATCCATTGTAAGTCTCATGTCATGGCATTCCTCCCATCGATCAACCAATGGAAAGTGGAGAACTCCCACAGACTCTCCTGCATGGAAGCATATTGAAGACACATGGCCAAGCTTCAAGAAAGAACCTAGGAGCTTGAGACTTGGATTGGGTATGGATGGTGTGAACCCATTTGGTCTCAAAAGCACCTCTTACAGTGTATGGCTAGTGATATTGGTGAATCATAATCTTCCACCCTCTATGGCTATTAAGAAAGGACATGTTATGCTGTCCCTTCTAATTCTAGGGAAACATAAAGTAAAAAATCCTTATGTTTATTTGGAGCATTTGATTGATGAGCTAGAGATACTTTGGAGAGGTATCGAGGTGCAGGATGTGAGCAAGCCTCCCTCATCACAAGACTTCAAGTGCAAAGCAGTATTGATGTGGATGATGCATGACTTCCCAGGCTATGGCAAGTGTTCAGGTAAGCATTGCACTTCTAATTATGAATAGGCAAAGGATGTGGCACCCTAAACCCACCTTCAACTCTTAATTGCATCTATTGTTCAGGTCTCACTACATCGAGTTACCATGCATGTCTTGTTTGTGGTCCTTTGCTAGTTGCCTCACAGGCACACACATTGAATAAGGTCATCTATGAGAATCACCATCGATTTCTCCCACCTAATCATCCTAGATATGTTGCCACTTGGAATGAAGTCCTCCCACAATCACTCACCGTGGGAGATTGGATGAGAATTTGGGACGGTTCCACGACTCCTCCACCACTTGGCATGAGCCGGTAAGGGTTTGTAACTATTGTGTGCTATATTGGCTGGAAATAAAGATTGCCCGCTAACACTAGCTTTTGTTTAGATACTCCATCTTTTATCGTTTATCATATTGGTCCCACCTCAAGATCAATCACCTGCTTGAACCCATGCATATCTTCAAGAATGTGGCATCTACCATTTGGGAGCATTTGAATGGGACACGAGATTCCGTAGGCATAAGGGAGGATCTACGTACCACAGGGAGGGTGTGTGAAGCTTGGCCACAAGAGAGACCAAATAGGAATGTTTTTTTACCTCGTGCACCGTGGAGGTTATCAAAGCTAGAGATGGCGGTGGTGAAGCACGCTATTACTACAATTCGTACTCCCACTAGATGCATGAGGTGTTTGAAGGGAGCCTTTACAAAGAGCAAGAAAAGAGGTGTAGAGTAATTATATGCACAAATAGACGTGTCAATACACGTGCAAATAGACAAGCTATTAGACATGCTATTAGGCACGCCCGTAATTTCTCTATTCAAGCAACGCCTATAGACGCGCCCGCTATTTTGCACGTCTATCAAGCGCGTCTATAGTTGCTTTGTGTTGTTGTGATAAGCATATGCAAATGCCTATGCTTATGAAAAGAAGAGAAAAGAGGATGAAAGAGAGGAAATAAGAGAAGGGAAAAGAAGAGAAGGAAGAGGAAGGAAGAGGGGGAAAAAGAATGAAAAAAGAAAGGGGAAAAGAAGAAAAGAGAGGAAAAAAGAGAAAGCATATGCATATGCTTATGCATGAGCATATGAGCATATGCTCATGAGGGGAAAAGAAAATAAGGAAGAGGGAAAAAGAGAAGAAAAAAAGAGAGGGGAAAAGCATATGAGCATGTGAGCATATGCTCATGCATAAGCATAAGCATAGAAAAATGCATATGCTTATGAAAAGAAGACAAAAGAGGATGAAAGAGAGGAAATAAGAGAGGGGAAAAGAAGAGGAGGAAGAGGAAGGAAGAGGGGAAAAGAGAATGAAAAAAGAGAGGGAAAAAGAAGAAAAGAGAGGAAGAAAAGGAAATAAGAGAGGGAGGGAAAGAGGGGGGAAAGAGGGAGGAAAAGAGGAAAAGAGGGGAAGAAGAGGGAACAAGACAAGAGAGGGGAAGAAAGGGTTCCTACGCCCATCACTACAGCTAGCACTTAAAGCGCTAGCTACAAGCCAATGCAAACAACGAAAACAAAAAAATGAAAAAAGAGGAAGCACTTTCTTACCCGGAAAAGTCCCGCTCGGTGTTTCGTGGACTAGCCCTACAAAAGAGAGGAAACATACCATTTTTCAGATAACTAGTTAGAGGAAGGAGGAGTTTGGAGAAGCAACTTTCCAAAGGGATTGGATTGAGGAGACAAGCATAAGCCTGCAACAAGGAGAAAGCACTGAAAGGAAGGGAAAGAGAAGAAAGAGAAATACCAAAAAGAGAAGAGCAAATCTCGTTTTTTGTCCTTAATCTCTGAAAATCAAGCATGAAAATTAGCACATAGGCTTAGCAATGCAAGGAGAAACATGCTTCAACACTCACAAAATGAAATCTCACAAAAAATGAATCTACATTGCTTAAAGAGACACACCTTCTTGAAAAACTTCCTTTCACACAAGTAGAGTGGGAGGAGGGTGGAGAGGGAGAACAAGTGTCAATGGGAGAGGGGCTTGGTAGGGGTGAGGAGTGTGGGGAATAGAGGAGGAAAGCGAGATTGTCGAATATAATGTTGGAGGAGAGAATTTTGCTTTTCTCGCAATAGAGTTGTGAAAGATGACATCATGCGGGGTTTTGGGTTTTAGTTCCCTAGCGTCGCTATATAGCGACACTGGCCAGTCATTATATAGTGACACTTATACCCTAAAAGTATCGCTATATAGCGACCTTTAGGGTATAAGTGTCTCTATATAGCGACACTTATACCCTAAAGGTTGCTAAAAGTGTCGCTATAGAGCGACCTTTAGGGTATAAGTGTCGCTATATAGCCACAGTTATACCCTAAAGGTCACTATATAGCGACACTTATATCCTAAAGGTCATGATATAGTGACACTTATACCCTAAAACTATTGCTATACACTTATACCCTAAAGGCGTTGCTATATAGTGACGAAACAGGGAACTTGATCTAAGAAGAGAGGGAAGGAGCTCATGGGTGGCTATTTTTTGGATCTTAATGGATCTCCTTGCATTTTGTGTTGTGATTTTGGAGGTGTGCAGATGGAAGGGATGAGTGGAAGCTTGTCAGATGATGCGCCAATGCTCAAGAGCGTAGAGTGGCTTATGGAGAGGTTGTATTGTCATTGCACTCATTGCAAGCAAGAAGTACAACATCAACACCATATTGTCATGCGCCATTTGAGGATGTGTGGGGAGGAGCCCAAACCAGTACCCATCGTTGGTGGTGCACGTGGTGATGGATCATCGGAAAGTCAATGCTATTTGAGTTTGTGATTAATATTGCCTGCATAACGACATAAAATCTTGAGACAAGATCTTATATTTACACGAAATCTTGAGAAAGGATGAGGAGGGTGGCAAGGGTTGTGTGCGTATACCTTCACACTTTGAGAAGGAGTATGGCTTACGAAGAGGTTGTATTGTCATTGCACTCATTGCAAGTGAAAAGTACGACATCAACACCGTATTGTCATGCGCCAAGTCTTGAGGATGTATGGGGAGGATCCCAAACCAGTACCCACCATTGGTGGTGCACGTGGTGATGGATCATCGAAAAGTAAATGCTATTTGAGTTCATGATTAATATTGCCTACGTACACGACATGAAATCTTGAGACAAGATCTTATATTTACACGAATTCTTGAGACAAGATGAGGAGGGTGGTAAGGGTGGTGTGCATATACCTTCACACTTTGAGAAGGAGTATAGTCTCTCGGATGTGCCAAATAATGAGGAGGGTATGGTGGACATGATGGATTCTATTTTTAGGGGCAATGCACGTGATGTTCGAGTCTGAGGCCGTGTACATGGTACCTTTGATAGAGAAGTTACATATCTTATGGACAGGAGTGTGGGTCTGATATTTCCAGAGCTCCTAGACATACCAATGACATTTTTGTGTGGAACACATCGATTGAAAGAGAGTCACGTATGATTGTGGAGTCATGGCTAACTTCACACAAGATAGCCGAGCAAGTGCTTTGGATACTAATCTTCTCTCCTCGTAGTTGGATTACTATGGGACCATACACAAAATCTATGAAATTGATTTCAAACGATTTAGTATTTTCATTCTTGATGTAAAATAATTTAGAGCTATTTACGATGGTCTTTGTTCTTCCCGAGTATTGTGAGCAGGTGCATACTAATGATTTAATTAATTGAATCTTTTGTTTTTAAATATCAATTCGTACATGTACTTAAGCATAGTTTCATATAATTGATGGCATTTGGCACCCATCTTCTATAGGTGGTTTTTCATCTGGATCAAGATGGTGGTACGTGATCCAAGTTGCACCACGAAGTAAGCAAATTTTTGAAGATAGAGATGTGGATATGGAGATGCAACTACCAATGCAAGATCCAATTGATCTAGATGGATTTAGAGAAGAAGATGAAGATTACAATATGAGCCAAGAGGAAGATGTGCATAATGACATCATATGGGAGGAAGATGGAGATCATGATATTGAGGAAGAAGATGACGATCATGTAAGAAAACAATACGTCTGTGCTCAACAGATAACAGGATCTCATACACAAGAGAGAAAATAGATAGTATGGAGAATCAAAAATTTGATTACTGTAGAACTGATACAATAGATGGCGCTGCCTCCCAACCGTGTGCTCCTATGAAAGAAGCTTCGATGGTGAGCTAGAAACAGTAGAGGACGAAGGCTGAATGCTAAGGAATTAGGGTTGCTATAGCCAGTGATGAAATGGGTTTCACGGGCTTGCTCTTATATAGCCACTAGTCATAGTCCGTTAGACCCAATGTGGTGACCGACCCAGTCTGCCCAAAACGGTCGACTGGGGGTCAGTCCCGAAATAGGCCACCGACCACACGATAGAACTGTGGCATAAAACAGAGCAAGTAACCTACGGTTTTCGTTTGGCCCATAGCCATCCGGGATCATGTGGGACTCCAAACGTGGGCCCCGCAACCCGAGAGTGGGCTGCTCCCCCGAGAAAAGCTCCATCTACCCTCAATGCGGTCAATCATGGGATGCCTTCCCGCACTTGCATGTAGCCTAGTTGGTAGTGTGCCAACTCTGTCTAGCCATCAAGCCACACATGGCCCCCATCTGGTGTCCAAACGAGGACCTACTAGATAACCGAGCTACTCAAATGCCTTCTCCTCATATGGGGGGCTTACAAGTAGAGTTAGCTGGTTCGTGTGTAGTACATGAGAGTGGAGCATTGATATCTAACACCCCCCCTCAATGTCCACCCGCAAGTGAACTTACTTTTTCGGACCAATTTCGATGAAGATGCCTCTCCAGCAAGTCTCTTCCAAGAGCTTTCGTGAAGATGTCCGTAGCATTCTCTGTAGTCAGATAGTACACCAAGTCGACCTCTCCATCCATGATGAGCTCGCATACAAAGTGATTATATTGAATCTCAATGTGTTTTGTGCGAGCCTGGAACACAGGGTTCTTTGCAATCACCATGCAACTCAGATTGTCACATGATAACTGCGTAGGCTTGTTCTGCACTGCACCCATGTCCCCCAAAATCCTCCTCAACCACACTACCTCGCAGATTTGTACTCAGCCTCGGTAGAAGAAAGAGCAACTGTGGGTTGCTACTTGCTGACCCATGACACAGCTCCAGATCTAAGTGAGAAACAGTAAGCTATATCAGTGATCTCCTGCTGTCCATGTCTCCTGCCCAATCCGAGTCACAGAATCTGGTCAAGATGTTGCCCTTGGTATGGGTGATTCCATAATCAAGTGTGCCTTTGATGTATTTCAGCACCCACATCCCTACTCCAATGGTTCTCCCGGGGCTTATTGGAAAACCTGCTTAGTACACCAGTCGCAAAGCTGATGTCCGGCCGTGTGTTGCACAAGTAAATCAAACTGCCCATAAGCCTTCTATACTTCGCTTTGTCCACCAGTGGTGATGAATCCTTGTTTGCGAGCTTCACGTCAACCTCCATAGGGGTACCAACTATCTTGCACGCAGCCATGCCAAATGCCTTCAGTATCTCTCCAGCATACTTCAGCTGTGAAATGAAGATCTGTTTTGGCTCTTGCCAAACTTCAATCCCCAAACAGAAATGCATCAGTCTGAGGTCTGTCATGATTTCAAACACTCTTCCTAGCAAATGCTTTGTCTGCGAGATCTTCTCTTCATGGTTCCCTGTTATGACAAGGTCATCCACATAAAGGACCACCATCATACACCTGCCTCCTTCTCTGAAGATATACAAATTTGCATCTAATGGGCTCCTCTTGAACCCGTTTTGCAGAAAGTAGGCATCAATTTGCTAGGACCATGCTCGTGGGGCCTGTTTCAGCCCATAAAGTGCCTTCTTTAGTTTACAAACTTTACCTTCTAAACTGGGGACAAAACCTGGTGGTTGTTCCACGTATACCTCCTCCTTGAGATCCCCATTCAGAAAGGTGTATTTTACATCCATCTGAAACACGGGCCAACTTTCGTGGGCAGCTAAAGCCAAAACACTACGAATTGTGGTTAGTTGAGCTGTGGGAGCAAAAGTATCCTGATAATCAAAACCATGTTCCTGTGCAAATCCTTTTTCCATGAGCCGTCTGATCACGGAGATTCTTCACCCTAGTGATGAACTTCTGTCACTTCAGACTCAGATAATTTCTTGTTCGTGAGTTGAGTCTCTAGATTCTGAATCCGCATCTGATTCATGGTCTCGTACTGATTTTTCAAGACCGTCCATGCCTCCTCCACTATGGTGACATGTTGAATTAATGCCATGACATAATCACTTACACTACAGACAATAGAACACAACACATCTGCATTTCTTCTTGTCCACGCGAGAATCTCATCTGCAGTTGGTACTATCTGTTGTCCTGCATTGGCTGGATCTGGTGGCCTCACAACCGGCCTCACATCCACCCCAATAGTAGTGTCCCAAAGCTCATATGCACTTAGGATGATCTTCATCTTGAACTTCCACAGTGGATAGCTAGATCCGTCCAAATTTTTGCTTTCGCCGAACGGTGGGATTCGTAGTCTTGCGGGCTGGGCCATCTCTCACAATCTACTCACAAACAGAAACACACTACCAAATCTTCTTGCTAGAACTTGGCTCTAATACCATGTAAGAAAACAATACAACGTCTGTGCTCAATAGATAACAGGATCTTGTATGCAAAGAGAGAAAACAGATAGTATGGAGAATAAAAAATTTGATTACTATAGAACTGATACAATAGATGGCGCTGCCTCCCAACCATGCGCTCCTATGAAAGAAGCTTTGATGGTGAGCTGGAAACAGTAGAGGACGGAGGCTCGATGCTAAGGAGTCAGGGTTGCTGTAGCCAGTGATAAAATGGGCTTCACGGGCTTGCTCTTATGTAGCCACTAGTCGTAGTCGGTTAGTCCGCCCAAAACGGTCGACTAGGGGTCGGTCCTGAAATAGGCCACCGACCACATGATAGAATCGTGGTGTAAAACAGAGCAATTGACCTACAGACGTCGTTCGGCCCACAACCATCTGAGAATATCTGGGACTCCAAACGGGCCCCGCAACCCGAGAGTGGGTTGCCCCAGGAAAAGCTCCATCTACCCTCAATGCAGTCAGTCATGGGATGCCTTCCGGTACTTGCATTTAGCCTAGTTGGCAGTGTGCCAACTCCATCCAGCCATCAGGCCACACATGGCCCCCATCTGGTGTCCAAACTAGGACCTACCGGCGGATAACCGAGCTACTCAAACGCCTTCTCCTCATATGGGGGGCTTACAAGTAGAGTTAGTTGGTTCCCACGTAGTTACATGAGAGTGGAGCATTGATATCTAACAGATCATCAAGAATCACCCGACTTTATTGAAGAAGATGATCAAGTCTATGGTGAACATATGATGCCAGCGTATGATGATGATATAGGAGATCAACTCAGTATAGAGTTGGAGATAGACTTGTTTGGCGCACTAGACTTGGCTCAGGATGAAGCCAAGTGTCAAACATGGACATGAATATATGAGCTTCAAACTTGATGTACATGCTCTTGACAAAGTGAGGATCGTACTCTCCTAGTCACTAAGACAACATTCTAATACAACACTTATCTAAGGAGGATGCAACCTAAGTGCAAAGATGATGAAGAGAGTGCTCATGACATGTATCTCAAGTCAATTAGGTTCCAAGATAGATTAGCTTGGACTCATAAAGAGAATCTTGAGATAGTGCAAAGTGCTTGATTGATATTACTTCAAATGAACCTCCCTTTTATAGGTGAGGGTACTTACATCCATTTGCTTGCTCACATGTGGGATATCTCCTCCATGCCATGTGGCAGCTTATCCTTTGCCCATACCTTTGCTCTACAAGTGCTCATGGCACCATATCTCAACACCTCCCCTTGGTGCCATGATCCTTTGGCTACTGCAAGGTGGTCAGATGTGAGTTACAAATCCATCACCTCCCCTTAGTGCATGCATTGCTACTTAAGGTGGTCAAGTGTGGTTTTTACATGTCAATACCTCCCCTGGGTGCTTTCATAGCTACTCTCAGGTGGTCAGGTTTGATTACAAAATATAGGCAAGGTTTGCAAGGTTTTTTTTGTTTCTCAATACATTCCATTGATGTCACCTTTTGGCTCATGGCTTGATGATGACTCCACGTAGTTGACTTGTTGATTCTTCAATCTGCAATCTTCTTCCTTGTGTCCCAGCTTCTTGCAATGGTGACACTTTGGTTTGTTCTTCAATCTGCAGTCACTTTGATAGTGACCCATCCTTCCGCAATGGTAGCATTTCACTGATGTTTTACTGAATAGTGCTTGTTCTTCATTATAGCTGTTGTGTGTTGATGTCGATGTTGATGTCGATGCCTTCAACTCTCTTTCTTTTTCGAGAAGAGAGGATACACATTCTTCAAACTTTGGATCTGGCAAATTCTTCAAAGTGGTTGTCAATGCACTATACTCTGCAGGCATGCTTTTAAGGAGAATTGCAAGTGCATCTTTCTCTCCTACTTTTACATTTATGCCCTCTAGTTGAGTCATAATGCTTTTGATTTTGTTGACAAATTGTGCCATGGATTCATTGAAGCCCATGTGCATACCATAGAATTCAATCTTAAGATGGATTTCTTGGTTTTTGGCTTTTGCACCAAACACTGTGTTCAACTCATCCCATGCATCCTTGCCATGATCTTTAGAGTCTATATGATGAATTATGTTTGGACCCAAGTGCAATCCGATGAGTGATAGTGCTGCTTCATCTTTCTCCTTCCAAGCATCATTTTGTGCAGTGGGTATGTCATCTTTTACAATCTTCCAAAGCTTTTGGTGCATCAAAAGATATCTCATTTGTGTAGACCATGTGTGAAATCCATCCCCGATGAACTTCTCAACAGTTGGTGTGCGGATTGCCATTGCAAAGGTCTTACCAGTTGAAGATACATTCAAATCTAGCAGTGTCTAATTGCATACAATGATTCTGACATGATAGGCGTGTAGAGCTCGAAAAGACGATCACTTTTCCTTTTTGGAGCGTGTACAAATTCTTCCTGGATTGGAAGTTATGGCTTGTTGAAGCTTTTGTGAAGAGGAGGGGGGCCTTTGCTAATGTGGCACAGGGATTCACATGCAGAATTCCATACTGTGCTTAGCAGGGGCTCAGTGCTTAGGTGGCACTGTGTTGACTAAACCATTGACTTAACCCAGCTTAAAAAAAAACTTGACTAGTGAGTTAACATAACCAGACGTACTCAACCAAGGTTATAGACACTCAACCATGGTTAGTTTCTATCTTGCCACGTGTCATTTTGTGGTGAGACAGTTCGAGGCGCCGAAAATTGCAAGGCCTCTCAGGCTTGGAGTGTCTTCATCGGCTTCAGTGGTCGTTGCATGGTGCTCACGGAAGCCCGAATGCTGTGGATGGAGAAGCTTACGTCGAATGGTTGAGAGCTGCTCGTCTGCTGGCCTTCGGTTGGATCACTCCTGTCCAAAGGCGCTCGACTGGTTGTGTGGAGGACGGTGGGCCTTATTTGTCAACTACAATAGAGGCAGCTCGTGGCAACCGTTTAGGTCTATAGCAGCAGCGAGATGAGGCGTTGTTGGTCAGCGTGCATGAAGGCCGAGGCTGCCTGGGCTTAGAGCCATGACAGAGTTATAGGAGCTTGTAGATCACAATTCGTCGTGGCCTTGGAGCTAGCCCGTAGCTAAGTGTAGTCCATCGGTGGAAGAAGCTTGCTAACTGCGCTGAAGGAGGTTTGTCATCAATGGATGCAGAAGAAGAAGGAACCACCTATGCGCTAGAGGCTGTAGCTATGCTGCTGAAGATGCAGGTGTAGAGCAGCCGCTTGCTACTATTGGAGAGAGCCGCCATGAGCGGTGGAACGTTACCTCCCATCCTGTCTTGTAACAAAGACTCAAGCTTGGAGGCTTGTTGATAGAGTCGGCAGCCACTTTCAAAGAAGGGAGAGCCAAGCTCTCTGTTAACTCACAACAAAATGCTCACAAACCACTCACATTCTCTCATACTCCACCAAAAATTAAACAAGGATAATCTCTCTCTCTCTCTCAAACACCCAATGGACGGAATTCTTTCACAAGAAGAATGAATCTAGATCTCTCTCACAACTCAAGAAACACTCTAAAGAACTCTCTAGATCTAAAACTAATCTAACATTCTGAAACTAATCTAGGAGAACTAGACCTAAGCTCTGATACCATGGACAAAGTGAGGATCGTACTCTCCTAGTCACTAAGACAACATTCTAATACAACACTTATCTAAGGAGGATGCAACCTAAGTGCAAAGATGATGAAGAGAGTGCTCATGACATGTATCTCAAGTCAATTAGGTTCCAAGATAGATTAGCTTGGACTCTTAAAGAGAATCTTGAGATAGTGCAAAGTGCTTGATTGATATTACTTCAAATGAACCTCCCTTTTATAGGTGAGGGTACTTACATCCATTTGCTTGCTCACATGTGGGATATCTCCTCCATGCCATGTGCCAGCTTATCCTTTGCCCATACCTTTGCTCTACAAGTGCTCATGGCACCATATCTCAACACTCTTGTACTTTTATTATTTCAAAGGATCAAACATGTATGAAAATAAAAATTTTTTGTCATTGGGTAAAACTATCTTTAAAGGTCAGTATGGGGAAAAAAACACTGTGTAAAACATCACCATATAATGACTTTATACAAGTCTGCAAGTGTCGTTGTATAGCAACACTTTTTAAGCCTTTTTTGCATACCGACGATTAGTGCCCTGTGCATGCTAAATGTCTGCTTAACCATCAGAATAAGGCCCGTGTGTAGTAGTGTAGAAGCTTTGAAATGCCCAAACACTTCACTTTTCTTTTTCATAAAATACACCCAAACTTTTCTGCCGTAGTCATCAATAAAAGTGACAAAATAATGACAGCCTCCAATAGATGCAGCTTTAGTAGTCCACACATCAGAGTGGATTAATTCCAATGGCCTCTTACTCTCTTCAACATGTCTAGGAAATGGTTTCCTTTCCTGTTTTCAAAATTGACAGGCTTCACATACCTTATGCATTTTTGCAACCTTGAACTTAGGCAATCCTACAACAATATTTTGGGCCTACATTAATTTAAGTCATTGTACATTAACATGACCAATGCATTTATGCCAGATATCAATATTTGCAACTAAACCAGTCCCATGTGCAAACATTATTGCACTCAATTCAGGCATATCCGCATCAAATGTAAACATCCTACCCTTCTTCTTCCATTTTGCTATCAAGCGACCTTTATTTTTCATATCCTCGACAAAGCATCCATGAGGATTAAATCTGACCTGCAAGCCCTGCTCAACCATTTGACCAATAGAAACCAGGTTCTTGGTGATATTCGAGACATGAAATACATGAGATAGGTATTTCTTTTTCACATCCTGCATAGACAAAGGAATTTTACCAATCTACACATAGGATGTGCAGTATCATCACCAATCTCCACAAATCCTAGTCTTTCCATTTTCCTTGCATCCTGCATCCATTCTGCATGACCTGTCATGTGGTTTGATGCACCTGAGTCAACATACCACACATAATTGCTTTCTTCTACACTTGTCATAGAATTGGTCATGTGCTGCACCATAAATAGATGCTCATTTCTATCATCACCCTGTCTACTAGAGGATGCATAATTGCCTTGTTGAAATTTTCTAGTCATGATGTCATTCTGCTTTTTATAGCAGTCTTTAACCATATGATCCATTTTACCACAGTAGTAGCATTCAACATTGCTGTTTGCATTTTGGCCTCTCTGCCATCCACCACGACCTCTTTGGCTCCCCTTTCCTCTAAAGTTACCATGTCCTCCTCCATAGGATTGGTTTTCTTGAATTTGGTGCATATTCTGATTTCTACCACAGCCTCCAAATCAGCCTGCTGTACTCTGCCTCTACCTCTTCCAGCATTTGAGTAGAAGAGTAGAAGACAACTTCTTTTGAAGTTCCTCTTGAAGAAGATGCACCACCATTTTTCTACTCTTCAGAAATTAGAAGAGCAATCAACTCCGCAAAATCAGGAAAATTCTCACGGATGGCAATGGATATCGAGAATTGTGCATAATCCTTTCCTAGACCATTCAAGGTCACAAAAACTAAATCATCATCTTCCACTGGTGACCCAATAGAAGAAAGTGCATCTGCAATCTTCTTCACCTTCATGTGGTAGTCATCGATGCTCATATTTTCTCTCTGCACATTATGCAACTCTTGCTTGAGCTGCATTTTCCTAGCTTGCGTATTTTTGCTATACATTTTTGTCAAAGTATCCCATGCATCGTTCGGCATGCTTGCATCCTGAATATGCACAATCATAGAATCTGAAATATTGATAGATAGCTAGTACATAACTTTTTTGGCTCTCTCATGCCAACCTTTAAATGCTTGCAACTCCTGTTGATTGGGAACATTAGTAATAACTGGTTCTTGTTCAGCTCCAGTAATGAACTCCCAATAGCCTTTTCCCTTAAGGAAATTTGTCATTCTAAACTGCCATGCTTGGAAGTTGTTCTTGTCAAGATTTTCACTGACAATCTATGAAAGAGCATTCGACGCCATTACAGAACACTGTAAAATATTCTGTCACTGCAAAAAAACACAACTGCCTCATAAGGGCAAATCTGCAAACCTAATGAGAGTGGTATTTGACCACACACTCACTTCCTAGTGACGATTATGCATCAATAGGCAATAAGAATGATTTTGTCACTCCCAATATCTCTGTGCACAGGTATACGATGTAATTTCTACGATAACTTTTCACCGACCTGCAAAACAGTGGTCGCACAGCCAAAGCAGAGCAGTTTCCTAAGTGCATGCAGAAAACTTCCGCCACCAAAACATGCCCCGAAATGGCCTCGAATCTTGTAGCATATACTGCCCTCTCGCCACACCGCGAAGGGCATCCCAATCTGAGACAATGCACTCTTGCACTTTTCGGTTGTGCTACCTGCAGTTAGTACAAAAAAATAGGTGAACCCTATATGTGGGTCTCAAACCAAACTCAGCTAACTAAGGTGGCATACTAACTGAGCCACTAACTAGAGTACATAAAGATAGCTGTCATCCTGCTATTATTCATGGGCAGTGTACCAACCACATCTACAACTAATAGGTCAGTGACATAAATGCACAATGGTCACCCTGGCATATCACTAGTGGAGCTCGATATCTCAACATCATCGTCACCGCTCACCTCCATTGATGGGATGTTTGAGCTTGCACTCTAAGAGTGAAACCATATTAATTGGAAATGTGATTGGAACTTAAAGAATAAAACAATTTAAAAAGTGATATTACAAGTAGGAGTAGACTTATACCGTGCGAGCAGCCACCTCAGCCCAATCGACCGTCGCTCCCATGGCCTCCACCTAAATAGACCACGGCTTTGTTCCTATGTAGAACGCGCGTCTCGCTTCTTTGTATGTGGGAAAGTGACTCATTGCAGCTTGCTATGGGCCCAATTTACGAGAGTTAGATAAAGCGCATGCAATATGTAATAAAACAAATAGAATAATAAATAAAATGAGAAGAAGTAGACTTACCACATTGCCTCGAACGCCAACCGTCTGCCTGCACCAAAGTGCAAAGTACCTACGGATTCCAGCCATCTCCTCGCAGCCCTCCTCTGACCCTCGAACTTTTCGGGATGGTCCCTGTACTCCTTGAAAAACTTCTAGTCTGCTTTCTCTGCCCAGCTAGGTTTAGCCTTCCCCTTATCAATGGAAGTACACAAGGTTGACCTATGATTCTTCAAGAACCCACCCATGCACTCTTGCATGTAATCCTCAATGAACTCCCAGTTTGGGGGGTTAGGGTATTGTCTTTTCAATTCATCGATAACTTCCTGCTTCTTTTGGTCATCCTGGTACTGCCAGTCAGTAGCTATGCTGCTCTTGAAGTGGTGGCTCATCAACTGCCTCATAGTGGCCATCACTACTAAGCCCTTTTTTTATTTTCTATTATCTCTCTAGCCCTAGTGATTTCATAGGATAGGTCCTCATGCGAGAAAGGAGGAATTATGGGAGTGGTAGAGCTAGAGCGAGGGGTGTTACTACTGTGAGCGCCTATCGATAGGTATAGAAGGGAGGGAAGGAGCTGCTGTAGAAGGGAGGAGGAGGGGAGAGATGCTACGAGAGGGAGCAGGAGGGGAGAGATTCTGTAGGAGGGAGGAGTAGAGGAGAGGGATCTTGGGCGACTGGAGAAGGAGGGGAGAGAAAGGAGGGAGGAGGAGCCAAAAGGAGGAAGAGGAGGGGAGAGGGAGGAGGGAGGAGGAGGAGCAAGATGGAGGAGGGGAGAGGAGGAGGAGGAGCAAGATGGAGGAGGGGAGAGGAGGAGGGAGGGGGAGGGAGGGAGAGGGAGAGGGAGGAGGAGGAGGGAGGGAGGGAGGAGGGAGGGAGAGAGAGGGAGGGAGGGAGAGAGAGAGAGAGAGAGAGGGAGGGAGATTCGAAATTTGAAATTCAAATTTCAAAAAGTGGCCCCCTCTCCTCATTGATGGGGGGAGAGGTGGGCTCAAATGTGGGCTTAACCCACCTAGGTTAGGCCTCTTTGGGACCCTCCAAGCCCCTTGTATTAGCCCACTAAGCATTCCCTAATCCATTCCTTATGAGGCCCTTTTGAGACCCCAATTCTCCCCTAATGAATGCATACTCATTCAAAGCTGGAGTATGACTTGCTTAAAGATGAGCATCAACGCAAGAAACAAATCAAGAAACAGGTAATCAAACATTCTAGCCACCAAAGCTCTCCGATAAAAGTGTTATAGGCCACTTAAACCACCACGAGTAAGATTTGTCTTGTTACTTCATGAAGGAGCTCGATCAAAGCAATTACTCCAGCATGCATGGAAAGAGACCATCCACAAGTAGCACCATCACCATGTGAAGCCGAGTTTCCTCGATGAAGGTTACAGGTAGCAGGAAGGTTGAGATGGATGCCAATATTGCCTAGCCTACGAGAGAGTTGCCCCTTGAAGACAAGCAATATGGTCTTCCATTATCTTATTCCACAATGCTGCAATTGCTTAGCAACTTAACCCCTCATGAGATACTTCAAGAATCAAATGCAAAAGGTGTACGCAAACATGCAAGAATAGATGAAGCGGTCCTAGTTGGAGATGAAGACAAGACTTCAAAGCATTCCACATCACAGGGTACAGAAAGTCTTCAAAGTACTGATCAAGGGGAAGAAAGAGAGGATGCTAAGAAAGATTTTTGAATGGTTGCATCCCATAGCAGCAATAGAAATTGTCAGTATCGACCATGCTCATCCCATGAAAAGCACTAGACTCAAAGAAGCAAAATATGGCATTTGAAAGGCACAAAAAGCTTTGCAATTACAATGCCACAAACAAAACGACGGGGGTAGATGTGCCAAGTCTACAAAGCCTATGCAAACAAGAGGTTGAAGAAGCTATGGGTGCCCATAGCAGCATGTAGGCTTGCATCCATAATTGATGTTGTCTCTGCTCTTACCACCGCCATTGCCATTGCTTCTTATTTATATTACTTGAAGAAGCTCAAGGAGCAAGAAGAGTGCAAGAGATGGTGGTATGAACGACAAGGGTAGCGGTGCCAAGCCTACAAAGCCTATGTAAACAAGAGGGTGAAGAAGTTGAGGGTGCCCATAGCACCATGTAGGCATGCATCCATAATTGCTGCTGTCTCTACTCTTACCACCGCCATTGCCATTGATTCTTATTTATATTACTTGAAGAAGCTCAAGGAACAAGAAGAGCGCAAGAGATAGTGGTATGGCGGCCCATTTGGAGTGAATACCATAAGAATGCATCACTTGAAACAAGCCCATTGCAACATAGTTTCCCTGTTTGTGCCTCCTTTGCATCCTCTCTTGAATTTGGAATCAAGAACGAAATATCGTGGATCAAAAAAGAATTGGCAAAATTTTGCAAATTACGTTCCATTGAAGTGAATAATTGCTAAGTCTCATGTTTGAATCAATCAACCTTGCATCCAAATCAGGAATCAAACAACATGGATCAGAAAAGAATCGACACCCAGAATGCCTCATCATGGAAATCTCGTCGGAGGGATCCCTGGCTAGAGCGGAGCCCTTCATGTGCAATCATCTAATAGGCAGATCCTACTCCCCACTGACCATCAGGTTCACAACTAATTATGGCCAACAACCGTGATAGGATGACTATTCCGTCTACTTTACCCCTGGTATTTCTCACCTCTTCAAAAATCCCCGACATTGATAACGTGCACTATTCTGATAATTTTTGTGCCCAGTCCTTTGTCAGATGCGGTTCTCCTTCAATGGACATTCATTCATTCTGAAGGAACTATTAAAATATGCTATAGGTAGTTTTTTTATGTGCTCTAGAGGAATTGTTAAAATGCATTAAAGATAGTCGATTCAAGAGGCCACAAGGAAGGAACTATCTGTACGCATAGGTAGTGCAAGTAGAAGATCATGAGGCATAGTGCAAATATTTCAGAACCTAAGAAAATGATGAAGAGGAAGATCTAAAGTATTAAAGCAAGATCAATACTTTTAGTGAAGCGTATGGGACCATTCTTGTATTTTGTGGTTAAAAAAGTTATTTCATCCTGATACTTCAGATGATTTGAGAAGCTTTCAAAACCTACTCTAGCACATATTGAGAAAAGAACAAAAAGACATCATAATGATTGATGGTGTGTCTGAAGTTGCCTTGATATGTAGAAGATACCCTAGTTTCTACATTGTACCCATGCAAATTTTTGCAAGCTCCAGGGCCACCCATGACCACGAACTCCCAAGAGAAAGTGCCCTCACCATGTTGATCAGTGAGTTTCCCATGATTGTAATGAACTACATTATTCACAACAAACATTATTGAATTGGCAATGTTATTGACTACTATAATTGTTCCCTTGACATAGCCAAAAAGTATGGACAAGGCATTTGCAGTCCAGTGATCACATATTTGTACACAACCTATTTGTTGAAGCTAGTTATAATTCCAGGTGCATCCAATAGGGCTTCAGGTACTGTAAATGAAGTTATTAACATCCAATAGTTGCTATGTGTAGTATAATAAAATTGTTTCTCTTGCAAATTTTTGGAGAGGAAGTGTGCCAACTCTTCTCCCACACAAATGTGTGGTTATGTGCTAAATGCAAAGTACTATAAGCGCTATGTACTAAATTCAAATTGCTATATGCAAAATTCAAATTGCTTTGTGCTAAATGCAAATTAAACTAAACCCAAGGAAGGGCGCATTCCTTGGTCTTATAATTTTTGGAGAGTAAATGTGCCAACTCTCCCTTCCCCCATACAAATGTGTGGTTATGTGCTAAATGCAAGATGCTATGTGCCAAATTCAAGTTTCTTTGTGCAAAATTCAAATTTCTATGTGCCGAGATCGAATTGCTATATGCTATACGCCATATTCCAATTGCTATATGCTATATGAAAATTGCTATGTGCTAAATCCAAATCTATATGAAACCCAAGGAAGGGCACGTTCCTTGGTCTTATAATTTTTGGAGAGGAAGTGTGCCAACTCTCCCCCTACACAATTGTGTGGTTATGTGCTAAATTCAGATGAGACCCTCGATACTGTTCGCTCTAGGTATCCTAACCCCCCCAATCGCCAGTTCATAGATAAATGCGGGAAGTTAAAGATTGTTACGATACTTAGCAATAAAAGATCTTCGCTTAAGAGGCAGGCACTAGCGGAGCTTGCCAGGCTTGAGGCAGGTCAACCACCAAGGAGCCCACCCTACACTGCTCACAAGCGTGAGTGGAAGAAGGCAATGAAGTCAGCGAGGGAGGACCCCAATCTGCAACACGTGGAGGCATGGAGGATCCAGATGGAGGAATATGGAAGCGCACATTTTGAAGCAGGGGGTGTTTAATCATGGGAGGCCCAATTTGTAAGTATCGACCTCAAATTATATTGCTTATGTAGTTTATTAGGAGGTTGGTTGTTTCTTTGTACTAATCCCTCTGCAAAGTGTGTCGCGGTCATGCAGCTTGAGATTGTGGGCAGATACCCTACTCCAGTGGAGACAGCCTACCACCTCCACCATTGCAGAGGAGATACATGGAGGCACTTCTATGATGACGGGTTTATTACTGAGGAGCAGTATACCCGAGCTACTGGAGCGGCCCCCCAGGTATTTGAAAGTAATTAAATAATGCCGAAATTATAAGTAAAGATTTGATTTTTCATACATTGATATATGTTGTCCCTTGTTTACAGGCCCATGCACAAGATGATGAGGAAGACGAGGAAGGAGGCGGAGAAGGCAGTGCAGAAGGGAGCATGGAAGGCAGCGAGGATTAGTCATAGAAGTAGTGCTAGCTACTCTTTTTTGTACTTAAAGCCACTGGCTTGGCTTCGTGCCTCTTGTATATAGACTCCTCTTATTTTTTGTACTTGAAGCCACATGACGTGGCTTAGCTTCCTTATTTTTTGTACTTGAAGCCACATGACGTGGCTTAGCTTCGTGCTATATGTATATACAAGCACTTTTTGAGCTTTCAATTTTATTGCATTTTGGAGTTGTAATGTTTTATTTGGAATTGTAATTAAAATGCGGTTGGCTGTAAGAATTGAAGTACACAATGTGGATATGGGATTCTTGTAACTATATAGCATACACAACATACACAGTATTCTATAAATTTATTTTTTTTTTTTTTAAAGCGCGTCTATCAGTGCGTTTAAAAATGCGTTTATATTCGCGTCTGTCTGTTCGACTTGCATCTATATGTGTGTCTATAAATGCGTTTATAAGCGCGTCTATTTATGCATCTAACTGCGCGTCTATACATGCGTGTGTCTAATATATAGACGCGCAATTAGACACGGGTCCCCAGATGCAAAAATAGACACGCAAATAGGCACGCCCGTAAGTTTTTTATTTAGTTCATGAAACGTGTCTGTGCCCGCGTCTATTGGTGCTTTGTCTTGTTGTGTTCCCCTCTTCTTTCTCTTCTTTTTCCCCTCTTTTAATCTCTTTTCCCCTCTTCTTTTTCCCCTCTTTCAATCTCTTTTCCCCTCTTCCTTCTCTTATGTTTATGCTCTTTTCCCCTCTTTCATCCCCTCTTTCAATCTCTTTTCCCCTCTTTTCTCCTCTCTGCCTATGCTTATTATCCTTTCCTTCTCTTCTTTTTCCCCTCTTTCAATCTCTAGTTTTCCCCTCTTCCAATCTCTTTTTCCCTCTTTTTCCCTCTTTGCCTATGCCTATGCTTATGCTTATGCCTATGCTTATGAATATGCATGAGCATATGCTCATATGCTCATGCATAAGCACAAGCTTATGCTTTCTCTCTTTTTCTTTTATGCTCATATGCTCATGCATAAGCATAAGCATATGCTTTCTTTCATTTTCTCTTATGCTTATGGTCTCTTTACCTCTTCCTTCTCTTATGCTAATGCTTATGCATGAGCATATGTCTCCTTCTCCTTCTCCTCTTTTCCTCTTTTCCTCTCTCTTTCTCCCCCTCTTTTCCCTCTTTCAATCTCTTTTTATAAGCATATGTATTTGCCTATGCTTAAGCTTTCTCTCTTTTTCTTTTATGCTCATATGCTTATGCATAAGCATAAGCACATGCTTTCTTTCCTTATCTCTTATGCTTATGCTCTTTTTCCCTCTTCTTTCTCTTATGCTTATGCTTATGCATGAGCATATGTCTTCTTCTCCTTCTCTTTCTCTGATGCTTATGCTTATGCATGTCCTTCTCCTTCTCCTTCTCCTTTCCTTCTCTTCTTTTTCCCTCTCTCTTTCTCTTCTTTCCATAAGCATATGCCTATGCCTATGCCTGTGCATATGCTTCTGCTTATGCATAAGCATAAGCATATGCTTTATCAATGTATTCTCTTATGCTTTGTCAATGTATTCCCATATGCTTTCTCAATGTATTCTCTTGCTTTTTGTTTTTTGTTTTCATTTTTGTGTCTATGTTAGACATGGGATTACATCGCATATCCGAGGAGTATGGAAACCCTTGTAGGAGGAGACATCATGATCTCTATTCTCTAGAGGACTTTGATTCCCCTCGGGCAACAACTCAAGGGCCTACCCCTATGACTACCTCTGGCCCGACTCCTCTCAGACGTAGCACTGCGACTACCTCTCGGGGAACTCCTTTGCTAGCAGCCCATGGCTTTGTCGGGAGTCCCGACGAGTTTGTGGCATAGATGACCGATGAGGAGGCAGAGAGATTCTTCTCTCTGCGATCTTAGAGGACCTCAGCAATTCCCTCTCCTACACTAATGGCTGGACCTACTGCCCAGCCGTCCCCTCTAGCCCCTTCGACTAAGGGGTCATCACCTAGGCGTGCCCATCATGAGCAAAGGAAGAGTAGGAGGGGTCACTTATGTTGTGCTAACTCGGGAGATGTAGACGAGTCAGCACACTCACATCCCTACAGGTCTCTACTTGGTCCTGAGCCCCAGTACCAGTCAGGTCCCTTGCCCTCTCCTATCCCACTGCTACTCCTCGCTCGGAAGCACTCGCACAAACACCACTCGCTTTGACTCTGCCACTACCATGAGTCCTCCTTGCCCGATCGAGGACCTATCCTATCAAATCACCGCTGCTGGAGAGATAATAGAAGATAAAAAGGGTGCAACATTGATGGCCACCATGAGGCAGTTGATGAGCCACCACTTCAAGAGCGGCATAGCTACTGATTAGCGGTATCAAGATGACGAAAAGAAGCAGGCGGTCATCGATGAATTAAAAGCAAAATACCCTAACGCCCCAAATTGGGAGTTCAAAAAGAATTACATGCAAGAGCACATGGGTTTGGTCTTGAAGCATCATAGATCAACCTTGTGTACTTCTATTGCAAAGGGGATGGCTAAACCCAGCTAGGTAGATAAAGCTGATTGGAAGTTTTTCAAGAAGTAGAATAGGGACCATCCCAAAATGTTCGAGGGTCAGAGGAGGACTGCGAGGAGATGACTGGGAGCCATAGCTACTTGGCACTTTGGTGCAGGCGGAGGGTTGGGATTCCAGGCAACCATAATAAGTCTACTTCTTCTCATTTAATGTATTGTTCTATTTTGTTTTACTACATATTGCATGCACTTTATCTAACTCTCATAAATTGGGTCCACAATAAGTTGCGATGGGTCACCTTCCTATAGACGCAGAGACGAGATGCACGTTTTGCGTAGGAACAAAGCTATGGTTTATTGAGTAGAAGGCAATGGCAGTGACGGTTGATTGTGCTGAGGTGGCTACTCGCACAGTATAAGTCTACTCCTACTTGTAATCTCAATTTTTAAATTGTTTTATTCTTTAAGTTCCAATCTAATTTCCAATTAATATGGTTTCACTCTTAGAATCAAAGCTCAAGTGTCCCATCAATGGAGGTGAGCGATGACGAGGGCTAGGGATCAAGCACAGCTCACGAGGGCCATGGATCAGGCACAACTCACGAGGACCAAGGATCAAGCCAGCACGACAAGGAGGAGGAGGACGACGATGATTTGAATGAGCAGTAGTAGTCGTAGTAGTAGTAGTTTGCATATACTTCGTGATGTATATCCTTTTGTATATCAGCTCGTTTGAGCGATTTTGTATCACCCTTTTTGAAAGGGTAATTTTTTAACAAACAATGTTGTATATCTTCAACATGTATATGCTTCTGTCGCTCGATCGGTTCATTTGAGTGATTTTGTATCACCCTTTTCACGAGGAAAATTTTATAATAAAAAACTTTTTTTTGTAGTTACTAAAAAAAAGACATTAGTGGGGTAAAACAGGGCTTGTTTGGCCCTGTTTAGCCCCACTAATGTTGTTTTTTAATTTCTGTTAATCGTCGCTATATAGTGACGTTTACCAATGTCACTATATAGTGACGTTTGATAGCGTCGCTATATAGCAACTCTTCTTTTTCAACACTTATAGCGATGTAAATAATAACCTTTGCATTTGTTTTTTTTTTTTAAATTAATGTAAAAAACATCGGTATTTTTATCGAAAAAGGGCCTATGCCTTATAGTGCTACAAAGGAATAATATAGTAGCAAATCTTGAGCATCATTTTTCTCTTGAAAGGTTGAGCAATATTTGCTAACAAAAAAATTGGGTGAACATTTAGTGCAACATCTTTGAAAATGCAAGCTTTGAACTTTAATGATGCTTGTAACTATGGATTGTGACATACTTCTCAAGAAAACAAAAAATGCTCTCAAGTATAACCCTAGCCCATGCCTACCCCATGGGCCAATCTACTAGTATTTGCAAAAATGCAACGAGTAATGCAACAAACTATAATGTTTCATAATAAATGGTTGAGATGCTTTACATGCATCATTACAGGTCTATAACCAATCATTTATAAAAAGTTTGATGATGACGAGAATTAATTTTCTATCACATGAGCTTCATCAAAGTGACGCCTAATTGGTCTCATCATCGAATGATCCTCATGTTGTAGTACATGGCAATGCCAAACATACCCAGGGCCACTTGTAGGATCGAAGGGGAATGAAGATTCATCTAAACTAGTGAACCGAAGAAGTAGACGAATCATTTAGTGAGGCCACACAATTACACTGTCTTTCCATCCTTGTTGATAGAAATATGGGGCTCTGGGATATTCAGTGAAGCAACTACCCTCATTCGGATACTGCAACTGTACCGAACAATTTCCTACTGCATATTCTTCATCAAGTAAGGATTGTTGATTGAGCACTTGGAAGCGGATAAGGTGAATGTGAATGGGATGTGGGAAGGGGGATCGATTTATGACCTCCCACATCTCTGTGCTTCCCACAATGGGAGTTTCTGTCACTGGATCTTCCCAAGTACGATTGTTGATTACGTACTGGTAAATTCTTCCATCTGCCATGCGAGGTGTCACCATTAAGACTCTAACCTTGTTAACATCATGGGGAGGATACTCACAAACTGGTAGCAATACTGACGGTCGTTGGTTGATGATCCGCTGCAAGTCTTGAATTATTCCTTCCTCAGTTCCGTTTTTCGTAACCACCACGAATTTCATGAGAACGGAGGTTTGAGGTGTAGTAAATTGAGGGAACTCAATGGGATCTGGTTCTACTGCCATGTTCCGGAGAAACACTTCTGTTCCATTTGGAAATGTGGAGAAGTCGACAATAATATCTGCTCTCTCTGAAGGGGACAAAAGTAAGGAGCTAAGAAACCCACCATCAGTACCTATTTGGAGAATGGGCAAGGTGATGTTGTTTGATAGGCTTAGATACAAGGCGGTGAACCGTGCGTTGAGGAGGCGAAACCTATATGGCTTGGGATACACGAGGAGATATGGCCATGCTTTGCCATTGACTAGCCAAGTGTCATACCACTCAGGGCACCAATTAATAGGGCCGATCACGCCAGGCCCTGGCAGATTGATGGAACCATTATCGTAGAATCCCAGATCTTTCATCACAAGCGGAAGGCCAACTGGTAAGGAAAGGCCTTCTTCTTCAGTTGCGGGATTGAGTATGTAGAGACCCTCTAAGCCAGCCAAAACGCTCAAACGGGTGATGCCCACGGTGTGGTCGTGATACCACAAAGCTGCAGGGGGCTGCTGGTTGAGATAGGTGTAATTTTGTGTGACAAAGGCGAACCCCGTCTCGTTCCTCGGGGTAAACCAGGCATCCGGATTGCCGTCGTAGATGCTTTCCACCTCCGCCCCGTGCAGGTGCACAACAATGGGAACGCCTCCTCGGCGAGGATTAGCCCATGGGACAAATGTTTGAAAGGGAAGAAAGGGACGGTCGTCGGGGATATGATTCTCCCACCGAACGTGCGCTGGAGTATATCTCCTTGCCTACAGAAATCCATGTTAGCAATTTGATCACTCTACATTCTATGTTGTAAACAAGTGCTATTTGGTCTGGACGACAGATAAATGCCAGCCTTACCATCAATGTAGGTCCCGGGACTGTTGCGGTCTCTTGGCTCGTCCCGAATGCGTAGAGCGTTGTGTTGGGAAGATCACGGTGGAGTTTCTGCAACAGTAGCAACGTGCTTGAATTAAGAAACGATATAGATGAAAACAACATAGCCGTCATCCTGTCAGCCAAAACTGAAGATCAAAGAAGCTGGAACAGAAATATATGCAGTGGGCGTAGAACGGCTATGAAAGACGTTAGAAGATCAGAATACTCCTTTCAAAATATGCGACATTTCGGTTTCATGCGGGGCAATGGGGGTGCCACAGCAGACGCAAACAAACCTGGGTGATCTTGTAAGCGCCGATGGTGATGGGGCGACCATGAGTGAGATCCAGAGTGGCAGGAAAAGGAAGGGGATCCACGAACTTCTCGAGCTCAGGGCTTGGATAGTAGCAATTAACTCCGATAGCATCGGGAGGAGGGGGAGGGGGAGTATGAAGGGCTAGGGAGATATCAAGCATGGAGTCTACGACACTAAGAAGCAGCACGATTACGAGAAGTTTACGAGAGGAGGTCGTCATTGCCATGCTGGTATCTGGATATCGAGGTGCGGACTTATATGGAGGCTGGCCGGAGATGAAACATTCAAGCTTCAGGTCCATTGAGCGTGCTTCACGTTGAGCGTGCATTTGATTCACGTCCATTGAGCGTGCTTCAGGTTGAGCGTGCATTTGATTCACGTCACTACATGAGTCAGTTCATGCTACACACCGTAACCAGATCGGTGAGCTTCGTAAGGAGTCAGTAAATACTACACACCGTAACTAGATCCGGACAGTAGAGAATATATTTATTTGAATTTCATAAATTTAGCATTTAACTACACATTTTGATTTCTAAAATTTTTCACATAGCAATTTAAATATGCACATATCCCTTTGCATTCCGCATATATCACATTGCATTATGCACATACTATTTTGAATTTAGCAAATAGCCACATATTTGTGGGAGGGAGAGTTGGCACACTTCCCCTCCAAAAATCATAAGACCAAAGAGTGCACCCTTTCTTAGGGTTCATTTCAATTTGCATTTAACACAAAGCAATTTGAATTTTGCACATAGCATTTTCAATTTGGCACATAGCACTTTGCATTTGGCTTATAGTGCTTCACATTTAGCGCACAACCACACATTCGTGTGCGGACGTGTTGGCACATTTCCTCTCCAACAATTATAAGACCAAGGAACATGCCCTTACTTGGGTTCAGTTTAATTTGCATTTAGCACGAAGCAATTTGAATTTTGCATATAGCAATTTGAATTTGGCTAGCACTTTGGATTTGGCTTATAGTACTTCCTCTTTGGGTGGTCTTTGTAGTGGATAAAGCAATCTCTGTAATTGTTAGCAATTACAGAGCGCATGAACGCCATGATGTCCTTCCCCCGCGCATCCATCAAGATGCCTCCTGTCTGAGTGATGTCATAATAAATCGTACCATCACCCAGAGGCACGTCTAAATCATCTGAATCATCATCCTCCTCACCACCACATGGCCCAAAGCACTGTGCCATGCATCCCTCACCGCTCTCCCTGCTACTACGCCTGCTACCCTGCCATGCATCTCAGGCGGTGTGGGGTGGCTTAGAGTCTGTAGTGCCGACTCCTGCGGAGTGTTTAGAGTACCCGTCATAGACCCGTATAACTCCGCAAGACTAGGAGGGTGCTCTAAAAGGTTATATAAGTCCTTCCAAATAGATTCCCGGGGATCAGGTGAGCTAGAAGCGCTTCCTGGCCACATGTTGAACTGGAAAAAAGGAAAACAATCTATTACTGATCAGCTAAGAAGAAAGGGGAAGAAAAGAGAGGCTTACTGTCAGAACGCGTCTATAGACGCGCCTGATTTGTGCGTCTATAGACGCGTCTAACAGAGCATCTAACTACTCGTCTAACAGAGCGTCTAACAGAGCATCTAACAAAGCGTCTATAGACGCGTCTGTTTGTGTCTGCAACAAGCCAGACGCGCGATTAGACGCGCCTGTAGACGCGCTTTTAGCCGCGCCCTGAGGTGCACCTATAGACGCGCTCCGACAGACGAGATTTCTAAAAAGTAGAAAAGGACATTGCGCCCGACACAAAAACGTGACACTGATACCCAGATCATGCGCTTCTTGGATACGAGAAAGTACAAAACTGGAGAGAGCAAACTTCCAAACAAGATCAACTGCAAAAAGACTTACTTGTATAGAGGTATGAAAGGTTCTTCTTTCTTTTTCAAAGTTGCTTCTTCTCCTTGTTCGTCCTCCTCTCCTTTAAGCTTAGAAGTAAGTGTGGGTGCCTTTCTCTTGAGTGTAAGCTTGGAAGTAAGTATGGGAGGCTCCCTCTTAATCTTCGAAACTATGGATATGCTAATAAAGAAGGAAGAAAGCCACGCGAAGTTTAAGTAATGTGAAGAAAAGCAAAGCGAACGGCGCACCGAAAAGCAGGTTTAAAAGCCGTGTCTATAGTCGCGTCTAATAGCGCGTCTATAGGCACGTCTAAATACACAGAGTAGACGCGCGTTTAGACGCACCGTTAGACGCAATGTTAGACGCAACTATAGACGCGGCGATAGACGCAACACAGAGTTTAAATTAAACATTTGAAGAAGAGAAAATTTGGTGGGTTTTTTGTTTGTAGGATGTCTTCATCTTCAACAAGTAGCTCCAGTGAGGATGAATCCCTCTGTATCCACCATCGCGAAATGTGGTTGGAGTAAAAAATCAAATGTCTGTGTGATCGATGTTGAAGAAACATGTATCGTGCACGCAGGATTACACTCAATCATATCTCAAAGTATGGAGAATGGGATGTGACCGTAAACAGGGTAAGGG
>NC_141628.1:40911070-40931070 GCF_047967505.1 Dipteris shenzhenensis | reverse complement strand
AGCACCATTTGCATTATAAGTGAGCATCGTCTTGCAAATCATTAGGGGAGAAATGGGGTCTCCAAAGGGCCCCCAATTAGTGTTTCCTAATTTCAAGGGATTAGTGAGGTATTTGAGGTGTACCAATGGGAGTGCTCCTTTTTGTGGGGCAATGCCATGTTGAGGTGGAGGGTGGGATGACCTGCAAGCAGCCCCTATTGGCTACTCATCTTACACCAGGGACCACTCAAACCATCCCCCTCCCCTCAACCCATGCTTGACCCTTCTCCCATATGCACCTCCTCCAAACAAACCTACAAGTCATTCAAGAGGCGGTGGGCCGTTTTGGGCAAAATTTCCCCCCTCTTAGCTTGTTATAGGCCTGCCCCCTCCTCTTCTTTGGTCCAACTCCATTCTCCCTCCATTTTTCAAATGTGGGAACTCATTTGGCATCTTCTTTGCCCCCTCTTGCTCTGGTCCACTGTGTTTCTCCCTCTCCAGCACCTCCTGTAGTAGCTACTCATTCTTTCTCCATTCCTAGCTACAACACCTCCTACAGTAGCAGCTGCTCATCCCCCTCTGTTCTTTCTTCCTCCATTCCTAGCTACAGTACCTCCTGTAGTGACTGCTCATCCCCCTCTGCTCTTTCTCCCTCCATTCCTAGCTGCAACACCTCCTGGAGCAACTGCTTAGATCCCCCTCTACTCTTTCTCTCTCCATTCCTAGCTATAGCACCTCTTGGAGCTTCTCTCAACCTTCAGTTGCACCCTCTATGCCTTCTCCCTCTCTCTCCCTCTATCGGAGCTGCTCTCTCCCTCCAAGCTACACTTTCTAGTCCACTATTGCTGTTGTGACCTCTGTACAAGCATGGTGAGGAGACCATACATGTACTCTGTGTCCCACAGGAGCAAAAATGCACTGGGTGAATGGGTGCCTTGCACCTACAGCTTGAATGATTGGATAGTCATGAGAGGATCTGCCAAGGGTCCACATAAGCTTCCCAAGAGCAAAAGAGGTGATCTTTTGCATGAATGGAAGGGCCGCATCATGAAGTTCAACTTGGGAAGAAAGGATTGCTTGCAAAGGTGCAACACATTTACATGGGGAAGGACATGCACCTTCCTCTGTCAAGCAATCAATCAACAATACCATTGCATTGTAAGTCTACATTTTGTGTAAGATTTTGAAGTGTAATGAGTCAGCTTGAAATTGTATTTTGAAATAGAACCAATGTAATGAGTCAGTTTGAAATTGTATTTTGAAATAGCACTTGTGCATAGTAGATGTATTTCCTTTAGACTTTGAGGAGTGGGAACCAGTGGAGTGCTTCTTAGGTAAGTTTACTGCCATTCATGAGGATTTAGGAAGGCAAATGCATGCTAGAGAGAAGTCCTCTACTTGGAAACAGAGAAATATCTATTGGTATAATGCCAAGTACATTACTCCAAGGACGGCATCAGGCTATGGCCATCTTCAATGCATTGAAACACCACAACTTGAAGACATGGATTGCAGCATGGTGGACACAAGGACAATGCAATCATATAAGGAAAAGATTGCAAAGGATGTAGGCATGGCCATGAAGTTTATATTTGGCTCTAAATGGGTAAGGTTGTCTTGGTTTATGCCTCTGCACATTTTTGCTTCTTTTTTTCAGAATATCCAGATGCACAGAACAAAAACCATGTGGTCATGCAAGTGCCTACATGAGAATGCCCTTGAGGAATTGCTTGTGGTGAATTGGGGAAGCAGGTCAGGTGAACAAAAGGCTGATCTGTTTCAATGCCATGTATGTAAGGACAATGTGGTTGTCAAGTACCACATCTCCTGCCAAATATTGCTTTCCAATATAGGCGTTGGAAGCAAACATGTGGCAATTGGCTCCCCCTTGACTCTAACGACGATGATAATATAGGGGTAAGTTTATGTATTGGTTCTCATTTAGGAGATGTCAAGAATGTGACTGTCATGTCACAGTGGAATCTCAGGGATGTGTGGGAACACCTATTGGTCATGGAGGATGGCATGTCTGAGTCCTTTCACTTTACCTTAAATGGTGAAAAGGTAGGAAAGCATGTAGAGAAGCTCGTGCATAGTGCGGCTTTTATCCCTCCTGCAATATTGAAGATTGTAAACAATGTGGGGTGGAACAATTGTGGATTTTGACATTTTCTAATTAATAGTGGTGCAATTAATTTTGATGTTTTGAATGGTTTAATTTCATGTCAATGTCAAGTTTTTCCCAAAAATCTAGTGCAACTTTTTGCCATTCCATCATAATTGTTTCCAAAACCATGTATAGGCTACCAAAACCACCTTAGCCTCCATTATGACCCATCCACATAGGATTGGATTATGAGAACTAATCTTTCACTAATCCATTCCTTATGAGGCCCTTTTGAGACCCCAATTCTCCCCTAATGGTGTTGGCTTTATCCCAATAGTTGGTAAAAATGATCATCGAAAAAGACTCCTAACTAAGCTAACTATGTTGTTGCTCTACCTTGACATTGCAACTCTCCTATGTACCCATGTAACACATCCATGAGTCCTAAAATGCATTTGGTAGGCTGCCACTACTCATAAGATGAAGGATATATATTTGAAAATAAAAATAAAGACATTGAGAATCAGTAAATTCTCTTATTATGAAATATAAATTCTCAATGAGGTCACTTACTATTTGGTTTGTGTTGTGGAAGATAACTTGGATAGTTCTCTCGCAAGACAAGCTCTCTATGCATGTATACATGTTGAACCAATATTTCCTTTATTGATTTCATCCCCTCCTTGGTTCTAAAATCTTTCACCCTACCCTTCTAAGATGCCAAAAAGAGGTTACTTCAATGTGGCTTCTTCCTTCTGTTTGGTTGCATGAGCACCCAACTTCCTTTTGATACAGTTAGTCTTTGCCAAGAGCCATTTACAGTAACCTTGCTGGCAACATCGATGGAAGATATAGAGGAAAGAGGTCGACAAGTGAGGGAGCTCACATCCATAGCTTCATCCTTGACAGTCTGATCAATGATGTTTGGCACAAGAACGGTTCTGATTATCGATGCATGCCATTGAGACTAGTATTCAAACTTATACTCGAACACTTGAAAAATCAATGGACATATCAAAGAGCACAGATTATATTCTAGTCTTGCATAAGCACGATCTTCTTATTCAAAACTTTAAGAATATTATCAAAGAGAGAGATTGACAAAGCAACGACATCGTTCTCGTACCTTACGCTTCTATATTATGATCAACAAATCTTTTTCTAAAACTAAGACCAGTTGTTGTGTTGTTGTCCCCATGAAAAACTTTCAAAAGCTATATTCCATTCTGCAGCATCTTTATAAATACACTCTTGTTCGCCAAAACTGAAAGAATATTATCCAACTTAACACTTTCACTTCTTAAATCTCAAAAAGAGAGATTGAAAAATCAAAGAGCTCGTTGGTCTACCTTGCTCCTCGATATTTGGATAAAGAGAGCTTCTCAAAGAGCGAGGTCCTGTCAATGGTTTGCCATACCCGCAAAAAACTTGCAAAAGTTATATTCTAGTCTGCAACATTCACATAAACACACTGTTTTGCACAAGCATAGATTGGTTCATCCAAAACTTTTAAAGATTCAAAGAGAGAGATTGACAAATCAAAGAGCTCACTGTTGTACCTTGCTCGTAGAGGTACTTTGCATTACTGGTTTGCCATCGCCACCCAAAACTCGCGAAAGGCAACCCAATCTATAGGTTGAAGGAACGCATAGGAGGAAGCAACCGAGAGAGAGAGAGAGAGAGAGAGAGAGAGAGAGAGAGAGAGAGAGAGAGGATAGAGAGAGGGGGAAGAGTAATTTGGGAGGGAGAGTAGTTTAGGAGGAAAAGCACATTTCAGTTGGTGATGTATTTTGAATGAGACATTGTCAGATAGTAGAATCGTGTCAATAGCTTGACCAAAGTTTTATTTGTTATTGATAGTTGTACATGAAAAAATATTCTTTTTTACTTTGACAATCCAGATACAATTCAAAATTTTTAAAATCTCCCCACATTACTTTGGCACTATGGCCATTGGTTGAGAGCTATTTTTCATTTTGGCCAAAAGGCCCCAAAATGAGCTCCCTTTTTGCTTAATGCTATGGCGACACTCCCACTGGTGTAGTTCTTGAAGTACTCTGGCACTTCTTGAAGGTCAATCTCTGATGGTGTTGAACTAGCCTGACCTGTGCTATGGGTACTGGATGGCACAATATCATTATCCAATTTTTGAGGCTTAAATTGTGGGATTTCTTTGTCTGAAGTCTCATTATCAAGCTTCATCTGCACATGTGCCTTAAATTTGAAAACTTCTTACGTTGGGAACTGTGGGGTAACTTTTCCACTAGCAAAGTATTCCCAAGTAAGGTTTCATTTGCTGAGCATACTCCTTCAAGTTTATTAGGGGACCATTCAAGATGAGGTGGCTCAGATTTTGGGGGACTTGGCTTCACAAGATACAACTTGACGATCCTAGTTTGGACTCGTTTACTCTCATTGAAGTGTTCGGCCTTGGCTTTGCGGCAGCAATATCCTCCTTCAGCTTTCTTGCAGGATATTATGTTATTATTCAACTTTGGAGATTCAACTTTGGGAAGATTGATTGCCATTAGGGCATGCAGAATGGCTAAATCATTGTGAAAGACATGATCTTCAAATTGAGCATTTTCAGCCTCTGTTTCAAGGTCCCAATGAAATTTTGAATCCTTATTATCATGGATAGCTTGTTCAGGTTCCCTATTCCATTTAAGATCCACCATAAATGATGGCACCTCTAGATCGATTGGTTCTTCATGTGTGAGTGGAGGATTTACCTGCATGACCTTAGCATCAATTTGTGAGGAGATGGGATCTAGTGAATGGCAGTTGTCAATGGTCGCAAATGCTTGGATCCAATTGTTGATGTTGCTTTGTGTATCTCCCACTAAGGCATGTTTTTGCAAAGGTGTTGATTTTCTTGATATCATTGTTGAGGAGGTTTCACCCAACTCTCTAGGCATAATTGGTTTTATTGCTCCTATCCCCACATTGACTCTTATGGTGATGTTGTGATTTTGGATTATCAGTCTATTAGTTTCCCAATCATGGAGGACTGATGCTTCGTGCAAATAAGGACGTCCAAGCAAGAATTGATAGGATTTCTTGGGGAGATCCAAGATTGTGACTTGAAGAGAAAAGCAAACTCTTGTAACTTTTGCTGACACGCCATTCACTATTCCCAAGGGCTTTGCATGTGAATCGTCTACAAGGCATATGTTGAAGTTGGCATTTTGCATTGGAGGGAGACCCCATTCATCATAGAGATCCTTGGATTGGACATTCACTCCTGCTCAACCATCCACTATTTTTTGGACTTCATCATATGCTTTATGGATCAAAGGCACAGTGATGTTGCGTATGTAATCTCTCTCACTCATCTGCACAAGGATATCTTCTATGTCTTCCATAGGTGGAGGGGGATTTGCTAGTTCAATCTATCCTTTGAAACTCTCCCAAGGATTGGGACAATTCCATAAGAGGATTCCAATGGGAATTGGCATAGGGCAGTTTAGAATGCTGGAGAGTGCGACGTGGCATTACATTATGTTGTGGATTTTGTTTACTAGAATAGAGGCTCAAGTATAGTATCAATACTTAGTGGGGCCAAGTCAGGGCTTGGATCTTGTGCTTGCTTCTCAACTTTAAATTGAGCTTGTTCGTTTTGCACCCATTGTTAAAGTGCCTGAAATCGAGCCTTCTCCAATTCTGTATTAGGGTATGGAGCTTCTTTTATTTGAGGCTTGAGGGCTGATGTACATGAGGGCTGATGTACATGAGCTTGGTTGCTGATGTACATGAGCTTGGTTGCTGAGGCTTGAGGGCTGATGTACATGAGCTTGGTTGCTCATTGCTTGGCGGAGGTAGAGGCACTTGTGCTTTCTTTGGAAGAGGCCATCTTGATTGAATTTGAATATTAGGGCCCTTAGTGGCCTCTTTTTTATGGCATGTAATTACATTCATAGGTTGTGATAATATGCTTGCTGGCCCTACACTCTGATGGACCAACCCAATAATGCCAATTGGAATGTCAGGATGAGCCTAATTTTATTGTGGGACCTTATTTCTCATGGGACAATCCATACAGGCACGACCAATGCTTCAATCTCTGCAGAGTTCTTGGATAGTAGCAAGGCTACCACAATGAGGGCACTCTATGATTCCGTGATTCTCTCCACAACTGTAGCACTTGATTGGTGCTCAATATCTATTGGGCCGAACTTGATTCGCATAGACTGGTATTAAACCTTCTTCTCCTTCCACATAATACACTTGGTACTCAGCTTCATACTCAGATTGCAAATCCACTTCCTCGGCTTGAAGTTGTTGTATTGGAACTGCCAAAGGAGCTGGATGTGGAACTCTAGGATATGGTCATATATATACCTATCTAGAACTTAAATAAGACAAGAAGGGTAATTTAAAAGTAGTCTCCACTATATCGCAAGCATAGGGCAGGCAAGCCGCTAAGTACCAGCTTCATAATCAAGCAGCTATCGATAAAGGAGGCAATAGTCCACACGTTTATAGCTGGCTAGGGAAAGTGTAACTGGCTAAAATGCCAAGTAGTTGGCATTTGTAAAACTAAAAGTGGGCAGTCGAGCATGTATAACACATAACAAAGCAACTGAAAAGAAAGGAGAAGATCGAGATGGCTATAAAAGGAAGGGTGAAAAAGAATCATGATGTTGCCATAGTGGTCTCCTGAGAGAAACCTAAAAGAAAAAGGCATACTGTAAGGGTGCTCGCTAAACTAGTGAAGTCTATCTTTGTAAGTAGGAAAAGTGTAGGACCGTGGTGCCATGTAGACAGTCTCTTAGTCAAGAGAAAACCAGAGAAGCGGAATCACTACGGAGAGGTCTATTATGGAGACACGAATGGAGGATGACAAAAACTGTGGGTATAAGAGGCAACCAATTATGAAGGCGTGTAGTTTCCATGACGGGAGAAGGGATAAGAGAGACATGACGGGAGGCAAAGTACAGCAGGCAAGCTGCAAACAGTGTCACGAGATGACGCCATATGCTCAGAAGAGCTGCGAATTAAAATGCACCCTTTGAAATAAAGTTTGTGACTTCAAGGAGAGAAGGTGGTAAGTATGTGATAGCATGCAAGCAAGTAAGGAAGTAGGGATTGTGTTGTTCGTAGGAGCACACGAAGAGAAGGAGGCATTGACAAGTCCTTGGCTACAAACACGGACTTGGCGGCAAAGTTGGATCACGTGTGTTATAAACGGGGAGAAACAGAACCCGTAAGCTTAGGTACGTAAGGGTGCCGACCAATGCAAGAAGAGGGAAGCAAAAAAGACATCACGCAGAGAAGAGAAGCAACCAAGGCGAGCTGTTAAGTCTCAGACAGAGTTAACACTGAAGAGGAGGCCGGAACCCACTGTCTCGTAGCGCTGGGAAAAAAGGTACGCACCTAGCACAAGGGTAAGAGGACAAATTATGGAGGAGAAGGCGGGAGCCGAGGCGGGAGCCGAGAAAGGTTGGATTAGGAGTAAAGCACCTCCATGATAAAGAATGCCAAAAGAACTTGCTAAAACATCTTGCTCGAAGCAAAAAACCACAAAAAGCAAGGGAGGAACTTGTAAGTCGACACAAGCAGAGTAAGAGGAACTCGTAAGGCAGGAGCAAAGTAGAAGGTGTGAAGGTGGTAAACAAGAGGGTGACGAGCTTTGCAAGACAAAGGGAGGCTATGGTGAAGAGGAGCCGAAGGGTCCTCATAGAGCGAGGCTAGAATTGTAACGTGCACCAAGACCGGGAGGGTCCGTGGGGCTATGGATGGCGCTTGGGTATTTGGTAGTACAAGATTAACAAATTATCATTTCTTAGTATATTACCATTTATTAAAAGATTGTGTTCTCAACAATACAATGTGCAATTATGCGTAGGTTTAATAAAGCTCAAGGGCATTTTAAGTAATTAATACATAATAAAGCATTATGAAAGGGTAGTTTGTGTTAGTCATATTTGTCAAAAACTAGTGGGGGGGCTTTGAACAATTAGTATATATAGAACTAAACACCAAGGTGAAGTGGGAAAACAAGAGGGAATGGGAGGTAAGCGTATAGCCAAGGTTGCTAATTTGGTTAGGTTAATATAAGAGGGGTAAGGTATGGGTTTAATACTTTAAAAGGCGGGTGGGAGTAAAGGGGGGATTAAGCACTTAAAAGAGACTTAGTGCTCATAAGGTTAAAGGCTCACACAAAGAAGCAAAGCCAAAAAACTCGAGTGGGGGAATGTTTTTAATTAAAACCTTCTATGGTGAGGAAGCAAGTAAATGGGAAAATTAAAAAGTGTGTGTGTGTGTGTCCCACCCCCAACCCAGATGTAAGACCACATGTGGAAAGATAAGAAAGCGGAAAAGAAAGGGGGGAAGGTAGGGTTTCTTCTAATAAAATTTTAACTAAGAAAATCATGTGTGTGTGTGTGAGAGAGAGAGAGAGAAAATGAGAAAATCATTAAGGCAAATTAATGTGTCTGTGTGTGTACACAGAGTGTGTACAAAAGAAAGCAATATGGAGGGTTGGGAATTTCCCAACCCTCCATATCGCTTTCTTTTGTACAGCAGTCTCTCCCTTTGCCTCTCCCTCTCCCCCCCTCGCCCTGCTCTCTCTCTCTCTCTCTCTCTCTCCATCTCCTTTTCCCACCCCCCCTCTCTCTCTCTCTATATATGTGTGTGTGAGTGTGTGTGTGTTAATAGATTGTGTACAAAAGAAAGTGATATGGAGGGTTGGGAATTTCCCAACCCTCCATATCGCTTTCTTTTGTACACTCTCTCCCTCTCCCTCTCCCTCTCCCTCTCCCTCTCCCTCTCCCTCCCCCTCCCCCTCCCCCTGCCCCTCTCCCTCCATATCTAACTCTCTTTTTCCTTCATAATTGTCTTATATTGAAACAAACCTATACACAAGAACGTGTGAGAGAGAGAGAGACATATAGGCAGACATACAGAGAGAGAGACACAAAGAGAAAGAGAGAGAGAGAGAGAGAGAGAGAGAGAGAGAGAGAGCAACATGACACACACACTTTGTGTGTGTGTGTGTGTGTGTGTGTGTGTTGGAGAGAGAGAGAGAGAGAGAGAGAGAGAGAGAGAGAGACCTTTCTCTTCCATTGTGGCATGGAAACTCGTGGTCGCTAGCATGGAAACTTAATAGTGGCAGTGGCATGATGGATGTGACTCTCTCTAGGAAAGCTCGGGGGGTCGACCTTGGTAAACCATGTATACAACATGCGTTCAAATGGTATTTTTAAAACCCCTCTGTAACCCCTTTCTCCCTCTTCTATAAACCCCTACTATGAGTTTTGGGGTCAATAATTATATCCCTTCTATAAATGTGAAATTTGAAGAGCACTTAATTTTTACCCTCCTCTTGTATATTTTAGTGTAAGTTGAAGCGACACCACCTATGAGAAGTTGTGTTGTCATTTTTTCTCCTTTTAATTACGAAAAAATTTCCTTTAGTTGTAGGAGGTTATTTATTTATGTACAAGAATTTGAAAAGTCTTTTAATTATGGATATGGAATGTGACATGTGATACTCCTTTTGCATTATGTTCTTATTCTATTTTCAAAAATTTCCTTATGAATTTAGATGGTTGTCTACATTCTTTGGTAAAGCAATAACACGCCAAGGGATACAGGAATTACATGTCTACCCATTTGAAATGATGATTTTCTAATACCTAATTTTTCTTGGATGGTGGTAGGTAAGTGGAGACCTTGACCTTGGAGCCTAGACTACCTGATGGATTCGACACTTTTTGTACCAATTGTATACATTATGTACACCGATAAAATGGAAAGTTATTATCCACTCTTATTTGAGCATCGTGTGTCGTGTTGTTGAAAGGTTTTATTTTTTTAAACACACACACACACATGCCCAATAGAGCCTATTTCCAATTATGCAACTAACAATTCTCAAATTCCCATGCATTAGCTCCTCCATTTTCCTTTTCATCTCCCTTTTGCACTCCCAAACTTGTACTTAGTAATAATTTTTCATGAAGTAACTTGAATTGGAGCATGGATAGAATGAAACAAAATATTAAGAAGATGCACACAAACAAATTTTTTTAGCCTCTCATAAACATTCTGCCAGACAATTGCAGACCGTGCCAAGATGCCGAAGTGCTCCTCAGGCTAGATTGCTTAGAGACTACACATTATGAGGCTAGATTAATAAGAGACTACTTATTATATCACTATCTCTCATAAACATTCTGCGAGGGGAATTGCAGAATGTGTTAAGATGCCAGAGTGCTCCTGAGCCTAGATTGCTTAGAGACCACATTATATGACTAACTCTCGTAAACATTCTGCCAAGGGAATTGCAGACCATGCCAAGATGTCGGTGTGCTCCTGAGGCTAGATTGCTTAGATACTACACATTATGAGGCCAGATTAATGAGATACTACTTATTATATGACTGACTCTCGTAAACATTTTGCTAGGGGAATTGCACATCGTGCCAAGATGTCAGAGTGCTCTTGAGGCTAGATTGCTTAGAGACTACACATTATGAGGCTAGATTGCTAAGAGACTACACATTATATTACTAACTCTTGTAAACATTATGCCAGGGGAATTGCAAACCGTGCCAAGATGCCAAAGTGCTCCTAAGGCTAGATTGCTTAGAGACTACACATTATATGACTAACTCTTGTAAACATTCTACCAAGGGAATTGCAGACCATCGTGCCAAGATGTTGGAGTGCTCCTGAGGCTAGATTGCTTAGAGACTACACATTATACGACTAATTCTCGTAGACATTCGGCCAGGGGAATTGTAGACCGTGCCAAGATGCTAGAGTGCTCCTGAGGCTAGATTGCTTAGAGATTGCACATTATATGACTAACTCTCATAAACATTCTGCTAACCTTCTACTCTATAAAGATAAACAGTCTCATGTATAAAAGTGTAGAGGATCTTAAGGAGTAGGCTTTTGATGAAATAGAATCACTCTATAATCTAAATTCCTAACCTTTTATAGAATTTAAAATAAAAGCACTGATTATTTGAAATGTAAAATATTGTGTGTGTATATATATATTCAAAAATGTAGCTCTAGAAACTTTTAAGAGTGTTTTATAGTAATGAATCTAAGGTTTTAGAGTAAATGGATCCAAGGTTTAAGAGTAAAAGGAATTAAAACCTTAAATTGATTAATCTTCAAGATACCTTAGAATTAGAAAACAAAAACCTTAGAATTAGAAAAGAAAACCTTAAATGGACTAACCTTCAAGAAACCTTAGAATTAGAAAAGAAAACAATACAAAATTGTCACCAAAAACCTTACGAAATGAATGAAGGTATACCTATGAGTCAGGCTGAAATACATTGTAGCCTGAAGTATTATAAACATAAGAAACAGCATAATGCTTACACTAGCAGAAACATAGGCAATGATAGAAGCATAAAACATATACTAGCATTCACATAAAGCATAAAGACTATAGGAGCATTGAAGCATAGACATAGGCATACATAATCATAGGCATACATCAGCATTCACATAGGATTGGCAAAGAGACAATATAATGCTTACACTAGCATAAACATATGCAAGCATAGAAGCATAAAGCATAAAGCATAAAGCATAAATCATAAACAAACATAGAAGCATAGACATAGGCATTCACACCGGCATACATAGGCATACATAAACATAGAAACCCTAAACTAGGATAAAGCATTTAGTTGTATTAGAAGTATGACAATTATTGTCCTAAAGGGCAAAAAAACACAAGCATATGGAATTTCCATGCTTTGTCTTGCAAGTTGCTTCCTCTTGGTCTCCCCCTCTTATATTGCTCCTATTATATGCCATCACACTCAAGAGAAACCCAAATGGATTAACAAAGAAACGGCATAATGCTTTCCTATGTGTCTATTTGTTTCGAGTTGTTTCCATTCATTTTCACATGGTTATATCTTTCATGTTACACCTCATGCTACCGAACCTTAGACCAACTAGGGGGTCTTTGATAACCTAGATTCTGCTTGTAGGAGCTTCCTATCAGTGGCTTCCTTTGATAATCTACCTACCCCAAAATTACAAATCACTAAGTGAAGGCCATGTGATCAATTAAAGCTCACTTAACTTCAACTTGGTGTAGGTTGGTCATAGTTGGTCATCTAAACACTAATGATTTCTTTAATAAAAGAAGCTTGACCAAATACAAACAAAAACAAGTTGGCAAACCTCTATGGTCCTCCTTTAATCAAAGGAAGATGAGTTGAGGTTGCACCATGCTCCATAATAGAGCTATGATGAAAATTTAAATTCACAATAGTAGAAGATAGGGAATGATCCTCTTGAAGCACTTACTAGGGTGTTTCAAGAGCAAAAGGCAAACAAATGTTATAGATGGTACTAAGAGCAAGCCTAGAGCAAACAAATGTTATAGATGGTACTAAGAGCACATATGGGCCTCTTGTTTTTGCTGCAAGTCAAGATGCCTAAGAGCCGATGCCTTGTGCAAGGGGAATAAGTGCCAAGCCATTATAAAATGAAGACAAGTTATTGGATGCCAATCAAAAGAGAATCAAAATAATAAGTGTGTTGACATAGCGACAAAATCATAAGTGGAGGAAAAGTACACACGTAGAATAATAGATAAGAGGAATAAAAGGTTGGATTGAGAAATAATGGATGAAAGGGTGGTGGGGAGTATCAATAAATGTGACAAATGATGAAACTAAGTGATAGATTTTGCATTGGGGATCTATAAATGAGGCAGACAATATAGAAGAACAAATGCACTATATGTGACCTCCTTGGTTACTTGTTTTGATTTTGTGTGGTATGTGTAGGTAGCTTCATGGATTCATTTGGATACATCCGGAAGAAATGTTAATTACACCTAGTAAGACATTTTTTGAAAGTTGTGGAATCATACATGGATGCAATGGATAATATGGATGGCCACAATCATACATTGCATACATTACATGGAGGTGTGGTGACAATGTAGTGGAGTACCCCATGGGATAGCTTGTCTTTACCTTATGTTTCAAATTTCACAATATGCCCTCTCATGCCAAGAATATATAGACCATTCCCACCTATGTTTCGATTCTACTACCACAAGACAAAGCACCTACAAATGCGCACATAGATGCATTTTGATAACTTAAAAAAAACTTACGGGCATGTCTATTTGCACGTCTGCAAACCCACGTCTAAAGGCATGTCTATATAACAGATAGATGGGCCTATAGACATGCCTATAGATGCGCAAATAGACACTCTGCTAGAAATTTTTAAAAAATAGAGAAACGAGTTTATCGACACATTTGTAGATGCATCTATAGATGCACAAATAGATGCCCTCTTAAACAGAGAGACGCATACATAGACGCATTTATAAATGCTCTACAAAATACTTTTTGTTGATAAAAGAAAAATTTGGTGTGCTTGAACAGAATGTTTTGTATGTTGTGTAAGATATGTAATTACAAGAATCCCATTTTCACATTGTCCAATTCAATTCTTACAACCAACCGCATTTTAATTAGCACTCTTGTAAGCACATCGATAGCTGACGATTACAATTCCTAATAAAGCATTACAACTCCAAAATGTTTAGTTCACAAGGCATTAATTGATAGAACGTTGCACAAGAAAATTGAATAGCTTAAAAAGTGCTTGTATGTACATATAGCACAAAGCCAAGCCACGTCCTATGGCTTCAAGTGCAAAAAATAAGAGGAGTGTATATACAAGAGAGGCACGAAGCCAAAGCCAATAGCTTTAAGTACAAAAAAGAGTAGCTAGCACTAATTCTACGACTAATCTAAGTTCTCCACATCCTCGCTCCCTTCTTCACCCCCTTCTGCACCTCCTTCTTCCTCATCTTCTTTCTCATCTTTTGCAGGGCCCTGTAAACGAGGGACAACATGTTGTTGAGATATCGAGCTCTACTCGTGATATGCCAGGGTGACCGTTGTGTATTTATGTCACCGACTTGTTAGTTGCAGATGTGGTTGGTACACTGCCCACGAATAATAGCTGGATGACAGCTATCCTTATCTACTCTAGTTTGTGGCTCAGTTAGTATGCCACCTTAGTTAGTTGAGTTTGGTTTGAGACCCACATATAGGTTTCTTCTATTTTCTTTGTACGAGAGTTCTTTTGGCTTTCACAACTAAGAAGAGAAAAACTGTTTTCAGCCTCCACCTGTGTGTGTATTCCCCCATTGTGTATGTGAGAAAGCCGCAAGTGAGACTCCTTTCTTCTCTCCCACTATCTTCACATGGTATCAGAGCCTTATTCATGGTAAGGATCTCAAGAAAGCAAACCAAGTTCGCGGTGTCCTGGTAAGAGGACCAGTGTTGCTTTCCTATTTCGAGTTTGGGAGCAAATCTCTACAGGTAGCACAGCCAAAAGTGCAAGAGTGCACTGTCTCAGATTGAGACGCCCTTCGCGGTGTGGCGAGAGCGCAGTATATGCTGCGGGGCCATTTCGATGGCCCGTTTTGAAGGTGGAAGTTCTTATTAGAGGCCATTTTGGGGCCCGTTTTGAAGGTGGAAGTTCTTTGCAGGCACTCAAAAAAAGGCCCTATTTTTGTTGTGCGAACACTACTCTGCTGGTCAGTGAAAAGTTACCACAAAAATTGCATCGTATGCCTGTGTGCAGAGATATTGGGAGTTGCAGAATCATGCTTGTTGCCTATTGATGCAAAATCATCATTAGGAAGTGACAGTGTGGTCAAATACCACTTTCGTCAGTTTTGCAAATCTGCCCGTGTGAGGCAAAAGCTGTGTTTTTCGCAGTGATAGAATATTTTGCAGTGTTCTGTAATGGCGTCTGATTCTCTTTCACAGATTGTCACAGAAAAGCTTGATAAGAACAACTTCCAGGCATGGAAGTTTAGAATGACGAATTTCCTTATGGAAAAAGGCTATTGGGAGTTCATTACAGGAAATGAAGAAGAACCAGTTCTTCCTAATGTTTCCAATCAACAGGAAATGCAGGCATTTAAAGGATGGCATGAGAGAGCCAGAAAAGTTATGTACTGGCTGTCTATCAGTATTTCGGATTCTATGATTGTGCATATTCAGGATGCAAGTACGCCAAAGGAGGCATGGGATACTTTGGCAAAAATATATAGCACAAATATGCAAGCCAGGAAAATGCAGCTCAAACAGGAGTTGCACAATGTGCAAAGAGAAAATCTGAGCATCAATGACTACCACATGAAGGTGAAGAAAATTGCAGATGCACTTGCTTCCATTGGGTCGCCAGTGGAAGATGATGATCTTGTTTCTGTGACCTTGAATGGTCTAGGAAAGGATTATGCACAGTTTCGGACATCCATTGCCGTCCGTGAAAAATTTCCTGAGTTTGAAGAATTGTTTGCTCTTCTAATTTCTGAAGAGCAGATAAATGGGGGTGCATCTGGAGGAACTTCAAAAGAAACTATCTTCTACTCAAATGCTAGAAGAGGTAGAGGCAGAGGTAGAGGAGGCCGATCTGCAGGCCGTGGTAGAAATCAGAATATGCAGCAAACTCAAGAAAACCAGTCCTATGGAGGAGGACGTGGTAACTCTAGAGGCAGGGGGAGCCAAAGAGGTCGTGGTGGATGGCAGAGAGGACAAAATGGAAACAACAATGTTGAATGCTACTACTATGGTAAAATGGGTCATATGGCTAAGGACTACTACAAAAAGCAGAATGACATTATGAATGGAAAATTGCAGCAAGGAAATTATGCATCTTCTAGTAGATAGGGTGATGACAGAAATTAGCATCTATTTATGGTGTAGCACATGACCAATTCTGTGACAAGTGCAGAAGAACGAAATGATGTGTGGTATGTTGACTCAGGTGCGTCAAACCACATGACAGGTCATGCAGGATGAAAGGAAAAGGGAAAAACCAAGATTTGTGGAGACTGGTGATGATACTTCACATCCTATTGTGCAGATTGGTAAAATTCCTTTGTCTATGCAGGATGGGAAAAAGAAATACCTATCTGATGTATTTCATGTCCCGAACATCACCAAGAACCCGGTTTCTATTGGTCAAATGGTTGAGCAGGGCTTGCAGGTCAGATTTAATCCTCATGGATGCTTTGTTGAGGATATGAAAAATAACGGTTTCTTGATAGCAAAAGGAAAGAAGAAGGGCAGGATGTTTACGTTGGATGCGGACATGCCTGAATTGAGTGCAGCAATGTTTGCACATGGGACCGGTGTAGTTGCAGATATTGATATCTGGCATAAACGCATTGGTCATGTTAATATACAGCGACTTAAATCAATGCAAGCCGAAAATATTGTTGCAAGATTTGCCTAAATTCAAGGTTGCAGAAATGCATAAGGTTTGTGAAGCCTATCAATTTGGAAAATAGGCAAGGAAACCATTTCCTAGGCATGTTCAAGAGAGTCAAAAGCCATTGGAATTAATCCACTCTGATGTGTGGACTACTAAAGCTGCATCTATTGGAGGCTGTCACTATTTTGTCACTTTTGTTGATGACTTCAGCAGAAAAGTTTGGGTGTATTTTATGAAAAAGAAAAGTGAAGTATTTGGGCACTTCAAAGTTTTTAAAGCTATGGTTGAAAAAGAAACAGGCCTGCAAATAAAATACCTAAGGTCAGATGGAGGGGGAGAGTACCTCTCAAATGAGTTTGCAAGGTTTCTGCACGAGCATGGCATAATATGCAATCACTTATTTCCATCTTGAGAATGCTCAAGTTATGTCAGTGGAGGTTGTTTGTTTAGTGGAAGAGACATTTCCACGCTCTATTCTCACAAGCCAACTACATCTCATAGTGCATTTGGTGGATGAGATTGCTATATGTGGTACTGTACATGCACAATGGTTGTTCTTCCTTAAGCGCTTCATGAAGACCTTGAAGGGTTTTGTGAGACAAAATGCAAGACCCGAAGGTAGCATGGCCGAGGGTTGGTTGGTATGAGAATCACTTGTATATATTTATGAGTTTCTTATTGATGTGGATAGCTCTTTCCCACGACTATGGAGAGATGATGAAGACCTAAGGATGACCTCTATTGTGCCTCAAGGGAAAGGATGTAGCAAAGTAATAGACACGGAGTTGCTTAATAATTTCAACCTCTATTGCATGCTTAATAGTGATGTGATGAAAAGATGGGTAGCAAGATACGAGGATGCAAAGGTAAGAAGACAAGAAGAAAGGGCCCTCTTTCGTACACACCACGGATCTCGTGTGCCATACCCTCAGTATCTAAGAGCACTTCCAATGGATATTCATGTGGATTGGCTACTTGAAAAAATGGAGAGAGCAGGACGAGGGGATGCATATCACAATGGAAGAATGGGAGTATGCTAGGAGATGCATGAGCAAGGTCGGTATATAGAATGTTATGATAAGCTAGGAGCTTTCAATAACTTAGATTGCTTATTTAAGTGATTTTGTCTTGGTGTAGTGTACTATATTCAATGTTATATGGTGTGAGGGCAAGCATTTTTGAACATAACGGATTGATGATAAGAGAAACACACAAGATTGCGGCATCATTGCTAGCTTTGAAGGAGCCAATGGAGCCATGGATGATTATTGTGGCATAATCCAAGATATTATTAAGCTTGATTTTTGACACTTCTTTGTGTATGTTTTGGATGTAAAGTGGTTTAAGGATGTGGTGGAAAGAGGCCCTAATGCAATAATCAAACGCCATGCAAGTGGCTTTGTAAGTATTGACTCCACAAAGTTTTGGCAAAGTACGAAGGACACACTAGTACTACTACAACAATGTGAATAGGTATTGTACACACACATAAAAATACTCACTTTTAATTATTTGAAACCTTTGATGCAAGGAAAATGACATGATTGTATTTGTGTTTGAATTAGGTTGTCTATCAACCAATGGTGGATAATAATAAATGGTGGTACGTCATACCTATTACACCACATTCTAAAGTCATGTATAGTACATTTACTAATATGGAGCGTATGGAGGATGATCATGGCCATGGAGGTGATCATGATTGTGATATGAGAGAGGAGAATGGTCATGAGATAGGAGATACAGATATTGAGGCCATTACCCATGAGGATGAGCCTACCATTAGTGATGCTGATTTCGATGAGCACATGAGTAGCACAAGTAGTAGTGGGTTGAATGTATTTGTAGATCTCAACAGTGGTTTAAATTTTGAAGTAGATAGTTTGGCAAGGGTTGATCTCATTGAGGATGAGATTGAACTGTAGCCCATCATTGATATTGGCAAAACTATTTTACATATTATCTCATTCTCCTCACCTCACTTAATTTTTGTATATGTGGCATGGGTTTGCAAAAAAGCATTGATATTTTTGTTAAAATTATGTGCTTTGGTAATCATGGGCAATGTTTGGAAAGCAGTGATGTACATTTATCAGGCTGCCCCAAAATCTCACTTTCTATATTCTCTATTTTGCATCTAAATCCGCGTCCAATTCATAGTGCAGACGCGCTAGTAGACACGCTAATAAATGTGCTAATAGATATTAGACACGCAATTAGATGCACTAATAGACACGCTAATAGATGTGTTAATAGACGCACTATTAGACGCGCCCGTAATTTCTCTATTTGAATAGTGCCTATAGACGTGCCCACTATTTTGCATGTTTATGAAGCGCATCTATAGTTGCTTTGTGTTGTTGTGTATGTTTCTCCAACCCATCTAGAACACAAAAATGGCCTATTCATGAACATAACAAATATAATTTTGAACATTCCCCATATTACGTATACATAGCTATAGCACAACATCTAAACATCGATGCTAAATCTCCTCTCCTCACTAATTCCATCCACACTCATTATTTATTCAATAAAAACATCAAAATAATTGACACTAAGAACAATGTGTTACCCTTTGTCTTCGTTGGTCTCTCTCTCTCTCTCTCTCTCTCTCACACACACACACACACACACACACACACACTTAGCACATTAAAACTTTGAGCTACCCATCAACAAATTGTGAGTGCTCTTACACCTCATCCTAGATGAGACAATATTTAAAAATAACTTTGAATTTAGATATGAGAATAAACACACCCTACTTGTTAATTTAAAAATACTATATGAAATTACCCTTGCTATAAATATATTTCTGTAAGTCTTGAGAATAAAAATACCCCTCATTTTGAACTCTCATAGTTTACTTACTTTTCCCAAGTGGATCCCCCGAGCAGGAAAGAAACCAAGAAAGATGACCGTTGGGAAGGATATGACGACCTTTGGTACTACTTTCGAGATGTATTTGTATCACACATGTGATTATTAATCACAATTTAATAGATGCAAAAACCGAGGAGCAAGTAATATTTATATTGAATGACTCCCTAATTAGCATAAATAGCTATATAACTCACGAAATCCACCTCTCGATATCTGTTCGCACAAGGAGCTCCATCTCACGATATCCGTGTGTCGCCTACGTCGCTCCTGTCTATCATTCACGATTTCTGTTGCTTCGAGGTTCTCTCTCTCTCTCTCTCTCTCTCTCTTCAAATGGGAGCAAGTAATTGGGAGGGAGGAGGGAACGAGAGGAGGAAGAGGAGGCAGAGGAGAAGAAGAAGAGGAAGAGGAGAAAGAGGGAGGCAAGGGGGAAGTGAAGGCGGTAGGAGAGAGGCATAGCTAGGAGTGGAGAAATGGTAGAGAGCAATCCACAAGAGAGATGTCTAGAGAAGCTTGAAAAACAAGGGAGGTAGGAGGAAGCTATTTTGGGCAATGCTTGTAATATCCACATGGCAACAATAGGGAATATGGAGAAGGAGCTACAAGCTTTGTACAAGTAAGAGCTTGACGAAGATTGATAGTATCAGAGCACAAGGGACACACTCTTTGGTTTTTAGATTGTGTGTGTTTAAACCATTGATGTGCAATGGAGCTTGAATGCATGCACACGCGAGAGACAGATAGAGAGAGAGAGAGAGATAGAGAGAGACTGAGAGAGAGACCAAGA